>NC_046610.1:19397728-19594821 GCF_900324465.2 Anabas testudineus
CTTACCAGCTTTTTATATGCAACCACAAACAGTAAATGGCAGAATATTATACTATTGATAAGTGGATACCTGTGTTACAACAGCATAATAAAAGTGTTATGGAATCAGGTTTTTAAAGCTTCATAAATCTGAGATTAGAAAATTCAGCATGATCAGTTTTCAGGAAGTGTCCTTTTATCAATTCATACTGTTTCCTTGTTGTAGGTTCTCTCTGTTGTGTGACCGGTGCAGAAGAGATTATCTCTGTGTTCGGATATGAAGGAAAAGAAGCTCAAGTTTCCTGCTCTTATGATGAAGGATACGAGTCTTATGAGAAGTACTTGTGCAGAAACGACTGCGGCAGTGATGATGATGTTCTGATCACAACAACACAAGGAAGTAAAAACAGATACTCCATCAGTGATGACACAAACAAAAAGGTTTTCACAGCCACCATCTCTAATCTTAATAAAAACGATGCTGGGAAATACTGGTGTGGGGTGACGAGGAGTGGAAAAGATTACTACCCTGCTGAAGTTGAACTGAAGGTGGTTTCAGGTAAATAAAAGTAATTTCCGTCACTGATAAACCGTTCAGTCTTACTCTGACTCTGTAACATCAGATATAAAAAACTTCAAGCAAGTTGAAAAATCAGTCTTTTATTGTATTTTTGATTTGTTTTGTTTTGTTTATATAATTATGTCTTATGACATAAGACTAGTAGTTTAAAATTGATCCACATTAACAATTTTTTGTAGCTTAATGATATTGGCTTTTTTCATATAATTCTGTGTGATACTTTTAAAACATTTAAACATATTACATTGCTAGTATAATACTGATAATACCTCATTTACACTCTCTGACAGACACCTGCTGTGACAGTTTCACCAAAGTCCAAAGTTATGAGGGAGGTTCAGTGGCCATCAGTTGTCCATATGAGTCTCAGGACCAGAACAACATGAAGTACATCTGCAGAAGAAACCAGCCGTCCTCATGTCTGCAGCAGGCACTAATCACCTCTAACAACAGACAAAACACACAGTTCAGTCTGACTGATGACAAGGAGTCAAGAAAATTCACAGTGACCATTACCAGTTTGACCCAAAAGGATTCTGGGTCGTACCTTTGTGGCGTCCACAGAAACACAGGACTGGATGTTTTCTCTGCTGTTGATCTGAAAGTCATAGGTGAGAGGTTATAGTTTAAAAGTGATGACAGGGCTAAAGTTTAACAAAGATTCCACACTTACTGCATATCATTTGGTAGGATACATTGTTTAAGGAGTCAAATGTAGCTCAGCTATCCTGTTTACCAGAGATTGCTAACTGCAGCTTCTGAGCCATCCGCTATTGAGTCCTTGTCAACTTTCCAAAGGCAAACCTTCCATCAGCTTTAACATCAACCTTTAGCTCAACTCAACTCAACTCAACCCAACTCAACTCATCTCACCTTTATTTATAAAGCCCTTTAAAAACAGCCTTAGCTGACCAAAGTGCTGTACACAGCTAGTCAAAAGAAAAACAAGCAATTAAGACGATACTTAAAACAATGAAAAATAAATAAGACGACAATAAAAACATAAGAATAAAACAAAAGAACAAACACAGAGTTTTCATGCTGAATTAAAAGCCAGGGAATAAAAATAAGTCCTCAAGTAAGTTTTAAAAATGGACAATGAAGGGGAGATTGATTTACACCAAAATACAGTGCATTACAGTAATCCAGCCAGGATGTGATAAAGGCATGGATTACTGTTTCAAAGTGCTGCCGTGTAACGAAAGGCTTTACCTTAGCCAGCTGCCTAAGGTGGAAAAAAACAGACTTTACAACTGCACTAATTTGACGATCCAATTTGAAATCACAGTCCATCTTAAAACCTAAGTTTGACACAATCTGCTTATCAAACTGTGCCAAAGGGTCAAGGTCAACCAGGGAGGGTTTACCGAAGCCATTTGGACCGATTAACATCACCTCGGTTTTTTTTTATTGTTAAACTTTAAAAAACGTACTCCACTCCTTAATGTCATCAATGCAAGACAGAAGCAATTTATACAGAAGTCATCACTTTTCTTCAGTGGCATGTAGATTTGACTGTCATCAGCATAACAATGAAAAGAAATACCATGCTTCCTCAGGATGGAACCCAGAGGAAGAAGGTAAAGGGAAAAAAGGAGTGGCCCTAAAATTGACCCTTGAGGAACTCCATATAACAGGGGAGCTGAAGATGATTCAGAACCAGCAAGGTTCACACTTTTGGTTCTGTCCACCAAATAGGACCTAAACTATTCCAAAGCGCTACCATGAATGCCCACCAGATGCTGCAGCCGAGATAATAAAATATTATGGTCCACAGTATCAAAAACAGCAGTCAGATCCAGCAAACCAAGGATCACAAAATCACCAGTATCAGTTGCCAAGAGAATGTCATTAAAAACCTAACATTAGTCATTAGCAGATGCTGACTACATGCTGCTATGCTATGCAGGGTTTTAAAACCAGATTGAAAAACCTCTAAAAGATTTTGCTCAACTAAAAAAAGATTTAAACTGCGCATAAACAATTTTCTCTAGATTTTTAGAGATGAAAGGCAACTTGGAGATGCTTCAGTATCTTATCCAGCATTCCAGCCTTTTGGTTGCCTTGTTAGTTTGTCTGTGTTCTTAGCGTGATTCTATTCATTACAAATCCTGTGCATCCTTCTCAACTTAAGAGGTTACTCACTGATCCACTCAGAATTGTAGATGATGTTTTATTTAACTTCAAGGGAACACTGAACAATCCTCCTGTTTCAAAATAAAACAGCATATTGACGGCAAAACACAAAAAGATAATGCACAGGAATGTCCTGCAAACTTCTATGATCCAAAAATTTAACTTGTCAATAATGCAATTTCAAATATAATAGTCGAAAAAGCTGTACTGAGCCTAAACTAAGTGCAAGACAGCCTCCTGCCAAAACTCTGATGCCTCAGAAGTCAATAGTCAGTATTCCTAATTAAAAACACTAGGAAGCAAACGTTTGTCATATTGTTTAAGAATAAATCCAAAACATACCATACATTCTAATTAACCAATGTACAGCATTAATGGAAAATGTAGAGGATGTCATAAGGAAAAGTGGATCTTAGAGCCAAAGTAACACAAAAGGACTATAAGACAACGGACAGAGACTCCACACTTAATACATTAATTATTTAATGAATAAAATGTTGCTAAGCTCTCCTGTTTGACAGAGATTTACAAATTTTTCCTTTACGTGTGTATTCTATGTCTGTGTTTGTGAGGATCTTTGTTTTTGTTTTTTTCTTAATATCAGAAAACACCTGCTGTGACAGTTTCACCAAAGTCCAAAGTTATGAGGGAGGTTCAGTGTCCATCAGTTGTTCATATGAGTCTCAGGACCAGAACAACATGAAGTACATCTGCAGAGGAAGCCAGCCATCCTCATGTCTGCAGCAGGCACTAATCACCTCTAACAACAGACAAAACACACAGTTCAGTCTGAATGATGACAAGGTGTCAAGAAAATTCACAGTGACCATTACCAGTTTGACCCAAAAGGATTCTGGGTCGTACCTTTGTGGAGTGAAGAGAAACACAGAACTGGATGTTTTCTCTGCTGTTGATCTGGAGGTCAGAGGTAAGAGGTCATAGTTTAAAGCAGAAAAAAGGACAAAAAGATGACAAAGATTTTACATTTGTATAAATTGTCAAAATAAGTCAAACATTTAAAGTAAAGATTAAAAATAAATACATTTCTATCAGTGTTAATAAATTTCTATATAATTTTGCTCAGGGCAGGTGCTGTATCTTTCTGTAAATTAATGTCTCCTAAGTGGTTATTTATTATTATTATGTCAGAAAACACCTGCTGCAGAAGTTCCAGCAAAGTCCAAAGTTATGAGGGAGGTTCAGTGTCCATCAGTTGTCCATATGAGTCTCAGGACCAGAACAACATGAAACACATCTGCAGAGAAAACCAGCCGTCCTCATGTCTGCAGCAGGCACTAATCACCTCTAACAACAGACAAAACACACAGTTCAGTCTGACTGATGACAAGGAGTCAAGAAAATTCACAGTGACCATTACCAGTTTGACCCAAAAGGATTCTGGGTCGTACCTTTGTGGAGTAAAGAGAAACACAGGACTGGATGTTTTCTCTGCTGTTGATCTGGAGGTCAGAGGTGAGAGGTCACAGATCTACCTCATCACACACTGAGTTGAGTCACTGTTGTTTCACATCAATAGAAATGTACATAAAGTAAATGGAGTTTTTGTTTGTTCATCACTAAACTTTGAAAGCTGATGTGTTATTAGGTCATTTGGCTCAAAGCCTCTTCTGTCTCACAGAGTGGTGCTGTGTGAAGTCCAACAAACTGAGCGGCACTGTGGGACGTCCACTAACTATGCAGTGTCCCTATCCACCACAACATGGGACAAACAGGAAGTTCCTCTGTAAGGGAGACCACCACAGAAACTGTACAGACATGGTGACCAGTCAAAACAGCTCAGGACACACTGACGTCAGGTTCACTCTGCTAGATGATGTTTCTTCCAGTTCTTTCTCAGTGACCATCACAGAGCTGAAAGCAGGTGATGCTGGGACATACTGGTGTGGTTCAGACTCACAGTGGACTTTTGGAAACTACACCAAGATTCAACTGTCACTAGGTAAAAGAGCAACACAGTTACAATGCAGCTGATTATATGAGGGAGCAGTACGACCAGCTGACCTACAAACAATGCACGTAGTGGGTATGGTCACAGTATGGGGATCCAGTATGTATTCAGGAAGTAGTCCAGGAAATGAGTGTAAATGATCATATCGTCCAGCTGAGTAACAAAACTGATCCTGTGTGTATATGTGATAAACTAGCAGCTATATTAAAACACATATAAATTAAGTCAGTGATGCTACATTTCTCATATGTGGTGTTACTTCTGCTACTGTGTTTGAATAATAGAACAAATGTCATCAGATAAATGAGTAACATGCTGCTACTGTGAGTTTTCAGGAAGGATATTTTTACATTTTTCTTTTTTTCAGATGTGGTGGTCTTTAACCCTGTGGTTTTCATTGTACCGGCTGCACTGATGTTCATACTGATATTTGTCCTGGTTATAATTTATAAATACAAATGTCACAAAGTGCGAGGTATGTTTTACATACAGTACAAATGTATGCACACAAACAGAAACATGAACACATACACACAGGCAATTCACATACATGTGAATGTAAACAAACTGAACATTTGTACTGTGCTGTTTTCAGGAACTGCAGCCAGAGAGAACAGAACAACCACCAGAGCCGCAGATGAAGGAGAAGCTGATGTGAGAAAACCATTGATCAAAACCACTGCTAGTGGACACACAAGACTGAAATGTTCATTACAATCTACACTGATCAGCTGCAGCATTAAATCCACCTGGTGATTTTCATCATGGAAAAACGTAATGCTGCCGTGATTGACAGGTGTCACAACGTGCAGTGCATCACAGCTGGCTGTGTGTGGAGCTGCATAGCTATAGACTGGTCAGACTGTCCATGGTGACCATCATTAAAGCCACCAGATGGATTTAATGTTGTGCACATTACAAATATGTGGGGAAGAATAATGCACCAATGATCAGGACTGTACAGGCAGTGGGATCATCAAAGTCAATGGGTTTGTTTAAAACTATGACTGTGCTGAGCACATGTCACTGCAGTCTGCTGAATAATCCTCTGTCTACAAGTTAGATTTACCTGGTGGTCTTTGAGGAAAGCTCAGAATTAAACATACAAACATCAGATTTTCATGTTTCTCAGAAACAAGTGGATGTTTAATCCTGGTGATGTCATTAGAGGAAAGCTCAGTAGGTCATCAGAGATATGACCAGTGTTTTTCTCTGTTTACCATAAATCTCTGCAGGAAACTCTAAAGTAGCTTTAAATTGAAATTATAAAAGTCATGTCAGCAGCTTGGCTACATGGATGGCAGTGTCAGTCTCAAATGTGTTAACAACTACTGCTGTTAAAGTTTGAACAGTCATTTAAGTCTCAGCAGGATGAAGTATAATACATTTAGTGTTATCATCACGTTAAAACTTTCATTTGTCCTGTAATGTGACTTATAACTAAAAAGTCCTGTACAACTAATGGCTTTCCAGCCTCATATGTATTTTGTGTTCAGTGGTAATTAGTGAATGTTAGTATGTTAAACTAAGATAGTGAAGATGATAAACATCATTAGTATATTAGCATTGTCACTGTGAGCATTTTACCATGAAGATGTTAGCATATGCTAAAAGCATGGCTTTAGACTTTGATCTGGATAATGAACAGTTTCACTGGATTTCACAGTAATCTGATCTGTGTTTTACAGGACGTCTTCTTCTTAAACACATAACAAATGAAATGACTAGTTCACTGATTTTCTTTATTCTTTTTTAGATTTATGCAAATCAGGACGTTGTAGTGTACTCAAAGAAAAGGACGTCCAACCAGCAGAGCACCTGCAACCAGTACGACGAAACAGGTGGAGCCCAGCAGGACGAGATGTATGAAAACTTCAACACAACAGAAGACATCTACTGTAATGACGTTTACAGTCATGTCAGTAAGAGATAAACAATGTGCACAAATCTTGTATTGTTGGGTCACAGTTTTTTTTCTTTATCATTAACTGATAATCAACACATACTGTAGTCTACTGTAAGAACCACTGTGGTTCAATTTCCTTATTCTCTTTGTTTGTATCTGTCTTTCTGTCTTTTAAAATTAGAATGAAATATATTTATCACTTGCATATCCATTGCTGTAACCTTTAATATTGCTTAGATTTTACCTTTTACACTTATTATGAAGAATTGTTACACTGTTCAGCTAAATTCCCAAAATGTACCGTGTTTTCCGCACTATAAGGCGCACCGCATTATAAGGCGCACCTTCAATGAATGGCCTATTTAAAAAATTATTTTATATATAAAGCCGCACCGCATTATAAGGCGCACCTTTAATGAATGGCCTACTTTAAAACTTTTTTCATATGTAAGGCGCATAGAATAGACGCTACAGTAGAGGCTAGCGTGTCAGGAGTTAGTAGGACCAATAATAAGGCCGAAGCAATCTACTCAGTTCAGTGCGTTTATTGCGGCACACAAACAAAACTACAGCACAAGCATCAGCTGAGCAGTCTTTTCTTTAGAAAAACACAAAAGGAGTCAATATTAATACCTAGTGAAATCAAAGTCCTTGAAACATAGATAATCTAAATCCGTAGCTCCAATAGGAAATCCAAAATAATCCAACGAAAAACACCGGCATTCAACAAAACACAAAGCGGGAAAAAGTATCACAGTCCATACTTCAAAGCAATAATCCATGTAGCAGAATCCTCAGCCATCGAGTACTTTAAGTCCTCCACACTAGTTTGTCATGAGTTTGTCAACAGGTGCAGTCAATTCGATTTAATGAATGTCAAGCTGCTGCATGAACACCATTCCGCCCGGAAACGGGACCTTCAAAATAAGAGGTCAGCCTGAAAGTTAGTCGGCGGATCCTCACACAGAGAGGTCGGTCAAACTTTATTAATAGATTGCCATCATGCCTTTCAGTTCAAGTGATAAATGAATAACAATAAGTTGTGACTTCAATCATGCTGACTTAAAGTTAGTACTCCCCAAATTTGATCAGCACATTAAATGTGCTACAAGGGGTGCAAACACACTGGACAAAGCCTATAGCAACATCAGGCAAGGCTACAGAGCAACCCCTCTACCACATCTGGGTTTGTCTGATCACACGTCCTTGTTGCTGATTCCAGCATACACCCCCATCAGGAGGAGAGCCCCTCCAGTGACAAAGACTGTAAAAACATGGCCGGAGGGAGCTTCACAACAGTTGCAGGACTGCTTTGAGGACACAGACTGGAATGTTCGCACATCAGGACCTTGAGGAGCACACTACATCCGTGCTCTCTTACATCAACTTCTGCGTTGACAACATCACCGTGGTCAAACGTCACCGGGTGTACTCCAATCGGAAACCCTGGATGACTAAAGAGGTCCAGGTCCTGCTGAAGCAACGTGATGTTGCCTTCAGATGCGGTGACAAAGCGCAATACAGTGCAGCCAGGGCTAACCTTAAAGGAGGCATCAGAGAGGCTAAGGCAGCTTACAAGAGGAGGATTGAGGACCACTTCAGAGACAACAACACACGACAGGTGTGGCAGGGGGTCCAGCACCTAACCAACCACAAGTCCTGCAACACCATGACGACTGTGGGTGATGTTGTGCTCGCAGAGGAGTTAAACCACTTCTTTGAGCGCTTCGAGGTGGACAGACTGGACAGCTGAAGCCCATACTTCAGACTGCAGCAGCTTCAGTCTCACAGTGCAGGAGCATGAAGTGCGGTGTATGCTGAGGGCAGTGAACCCCAGGAAGGCTGCGGGACCGGGCGGTGTGACTGGGAAGGTCCTCAGGGAGTGTGCAAACCAGCTGGCTGGGGTCTTCACCAACATTTTCAACTCCTCACTGTCTCAGTCCTACATCCCACCATGCCTGAAGTCAGCCACAATCGTCCCACTGCCTAAAAAGACCTCCATCAGCAGCCTCAATGACTACCGACCAGTAGCTCTGACACCTGTCATAATGTGTGTTTTGAGAAACTGGTCCGACGTCACATTATGTCCTACCTCCCACCCACACTCGACCCACTACAGTTTGCATACAGAGCTAACAGATCGACAGAGGACGCCGTCGTCACAGCGCTGCACACCACCATTTCACACCTGGAAACACAAGGGTGTTATGCTAGGCTGCTCTTCGTCGACTTTAGCTCTGCCTTTAACACAATACTACCGGACAGACTGTCAGCAAAATTGTTGGACATTGGACTTCCTCCCACCACTTGCTGTTGGATCAGAGACTTTCTCTCTGACAGAGTACAGAGAGTTAGAGTGGGTCCTCATCTCTCCACAGCCCTGAGTTTAAACACCAGTTCCTCACAAGGCTGTGTGCTGAGTGCTCTGCTGTACACCCTGTATATGTATGACTGTGTCAGCACACACCCAGACAATGTCGTCATTAAGTTTGCGGATGATACAACTGTGGTGGGGCTTATCTCTGGCGGTGATGAGACGGCATACAGGGATGAGATCCAGAGGCTGGTGGGGTGGTGTGAAGACAACAA
Source organism: Anabas testudineus (assembly GCF_900324465.2). Lineage (NCBI taxonomy): Eukaryota > Metazoa > Chordata > Actinopteri > Anabantiformes > Anabantidae > Anabas > Anabas testudineus. The sequence continues at coordinate 19,406,887 of NC_046610.1, forward strand.
CTTGGTCCTAAACACCTCAAAAACAAAAGAAGTGATCGTGGACTTCAGGAGGAAGAAGTCAGATCTGCAGTCCATTGTCATTAATGGGGAGTGTGTGAAGAGGGTGCCAAGCTTCAAGTACCTTGGTGTGCACATAGATGAAGACCTCCAATGGAGCTCCAACACCGCAGAGGTAATGAAAAAGGCCCAACAGCGTCTTCACTTCCTGAGGATCCTCAGGAAGGTCAACCTGAAGAGAGAGCTGCTGGTTGCCTTCTACCGTTGCTCCATTGAGAGTGTGCTAACATACTGCATCTCTGTGTGGTTTTCAAGCTGCACCATGGCACACAAGAAGGTTCTACAAAGGGTCATAAACACTGCCCAAAAGATCATTGGCTACCCTCTTCCCTCACTGAAGGACCTCTACAGCACCTGATGTCTTAGGAGGGCACGCAACATCCTGAAAGACTGCACACACCCAGGACACCGGGTGTTTAAATGGTTGCCCTCTGGAAAAAGACTCAGGGTGCTGAGGTCACGGACCAACAGACTCAGAGACAGTTTCTACAATAGAGCAATAGCCCTCATGAACACACACACACATCTGGTTTAGTGTTTAGTTTTTCTAGAAGAATGTAGAATGTATATTCTGTATATACAGCTGGTGTGCATGTGTATATTTGTATATATAATTGTGTGTATATATATATATATATATATATATATATATATATATATATATATATATATGTACATATATGTACATACTTTTTTGTATGAAAGGTAATTGTAAGCTGTTTTATTATTATGTTGTTGTTTTCTACTCTCTCCTTGCACCAATGTGGGACAGTTCGCAATTTCGTTGTACTGTTGTACCAAGTGTGACTGTACAATGACAATAAAGCTTTATCTTATCTTATCAAAGGCAGCTAAAAAGTATTCTAGTATTGTTCTTAAAAATTTATCAGAGTGAGAGTTGTGTATTTTAGTTGATCTTTGTTAAGATAATTAGTTGCAGAGTGAGCGCTCTTTCCACTCTGTTCACTAGAACAGCTTTGACGTATTTTCTCCGTCGGTAAATTAAACTAGTTTAGTTTCCACAGTAAAACCAACTGGTTCATGTCTATGCTGAGTGTGATTTATACGTTTGTGCCTTGGAAAGCATTTGTCTTTGTAAGTATTAACATGTTTATTGTCATTAGAAGTTTGTTAGTTGTTACCTGTTACATGTGATAAATTACGTGTGCGTGTTATTGTAATTAGCTTCATTCAAGTCAAGCTAGCGTGTGCGAGTGTAACACACCAAATGTGTAAGGATGTGTATTATTTGTTAATTTAGTTTCTTTCAGTTACATAAAGAAAAGATAGGAGTTTGTCCTCCAACTGTAGCCATCTCGCTTTGTTCCCTCAGAAACTCTGTTTAGTCTTCTTTACTTAGCCATCTTGTTGCTGCCTCCACTTCAGCACCATTGATTCGTTAATGTTAAACGTCTATTCCCGTGTTCTACTGCGTGACTGACTCAATATTGATCCATATATAAGGCGCACCGGATTATAAGGCGCACTGTCGGCTTTTGAGAAAATTCAAGACTTTTAGGTGCCGCCTTATAGTGCGGAAAATATGGTAATAATAATATCCCTTCCATACTTGGATTAAAATAGAAGGATGGAGAGAAACAGAGTAGATTTACTGTCTTACTGTAGGTGTACAGTTATATTTAGTTTACAGATTAACAAAAGAAATCTTCTTCTTCTTTCGGCTTTTCCCATCAGGGGTCGCCACAGCGAATCATCCTTTTCCACCTCACTCTATCATGAACATCTTCTACCCTCACACTAGTCAACCTTATGTCCTCTGTTAAGACATCCATATATCTCCTCCTTGGTCGTCCTCTTGCCCTCCTGCCTGGCAGCTCCATCTCCAACATCCTTCTACCAATATACTCACTATCCCTCCTCTGAACATGTCCAAACCATCTCAGTCTGGCCTCTCTGACTTTGTTGCTAACGCAGGCAACGTGAGCCGTCCCTCTGATGTACTCGTTCCTTATTCTGTCTAACCTGGTCACTCCTAAGGAGAACCTCAACATCTTCATCTCTGCTACCTCCATCTCAGCCTCTTGTCTCTTTCTCACTGCTACCGTCTCTAACCCATAGAGCAGAGCTGGTCTCACCACTGTCTTGTACACCTTTCCTTTGAGTCTTGCTGACACTCTTTTGTCACACAACACTCCTGACACTTTCCTCCACCCGCTCCAACCTGCCTGCACTCGCCTCTTCACCTCTTTTCCACACTCTCCATCACACTGAACTGTTGACTCCAAGTACTTAAACTCCTGCACCTTCTTCACCTCAGCCCCCTGTAACCTAACATTTCTACCTTGATCCCTCTCGTTTAGACACATGTATTCTGTCTTACTACGACTGACCTTCATGCCTCTTCTTTCCAGAGCAAACCTCCACCTTTCCAGCTGTTCCTCCACCTGCTCTCTACTCTCACTGCAAATTACAATGTCATCCGCAAACATCATTGTCCAGGGAGATTCCTGTCTGACCTCATCTGTCAGCCTGTCCATCAGCATAGCAAACAAGAAGGGACTCAAAGCTGATCCTTGGTGTAGTCCCACCTCCACCTTGAACTCCTCTGTCTGACCTACAGCACATCTCACCACCGTCATACTTCTCTCATACATGTCCTGAACTACTCTGACGTACTTCTCTGCCAGTCCAGACGACCTCATACAGTACCACAGCTCCTCCCTCGGCACCCTGTCATACGCCTTCTCTAAATCTACAAAGACACAATGCAGCTCCTTCTGACCATCTCTGTACTTTTCCATCAACATTCTCAAAGCAAAAATGGCATCAGTGGTGCTCTTACGGGGCATGAAACCATACTGCTGCTCACAAATCTCCACCTTCTTCCTAAGCCTGGCTTCCACTACTCTTTCCCACAGCTTCATTGTGTGGCTCATCAACTTTATTCCTCTGTAGTTGCTGCAGTTCTGCGTGTCACCCTTGTTCTTAAAGATCGGAACCAGAACACTTCTCCTCCATTCCTCAGGCATCTTCTCACTCTCTAGAATCCTATTGAACAAACTGGTTAGAAACTCCACTGCTGCCTCGCCTAAGCACTTCCACACCTCCACAGGTATGTCATCAGGACCAACACCCTTTCCACTCTTCATCCTTTTCAGAGCCTTCCTAACCTCATCCTTTCCAATCTCTGCTATTTCCTGCTCCACAACATCAACATCTTCCTCTCTTCTTTCCCTGTCATTTTCCTCATTCATCAGCTCCTCAAAATACTCCTTCCATCTTTTCTGCACACTCTCCTGGGTTGTTAGTACCTTTCCATCTCTGTCCTTAATCACCCTTACCTGTTGCACATCCTTCCTATCTCTATCTCTCTGTCTGGCTAGCCTGTACAAGTCCTTCTCTCCTTCCTTTGTATCTGACCTGTCATACAGCTCATCGTAAGCTTTCTGTTTGGCCTTTGCCACCTCCCTCTTCACTCTACGCTGTGCTTCCTTGTACTCCTGTCTACTTTCCTCAGTCCTTTCTACATCCCACTTTCTTCTAGCTAACCTCTTCCTCTGGATGCATTCCTGTACTTCCTCATTCCACCACCAAGTGTCTTTACCTTCTTTCCTCTTTCCAGATGACACACCTAGCACCTTCCTACCTGTTTCCCTGATAACCTCTGCTGTAGTTTCCCAGTCATCTGGAAGCTCATCCTGACCACCCAGAACCTGTCTCAACGTCTGTCTGAATTCCTCACAAGTTTCTTCATTCTTTAACTTCCACCACTTGGTCTTCTTTTCTGTCTTCCCTCTCTTCTTCTTCCTGACCTCCAGAGTCATCTTACACACCACCATGCGGTGCTGTCTGGCTACACTGTCTCCTAGCACCACTTTGCAGTCACTGACCTCTCTCAAATGACCTCGTCTACATAGGATGTCGTCCACCTGCGTACTCCTACCTCCACTTCTGTATGTCACTCTATGCTCCTCTCGCTTCTGGAAGTAAGTGTTGACTACAGCCATTTCCATCCTCTTAGCAAAGTCCACCACCATCTGTCCTTCCAGATTCCTTTCCTTCACACCAAACCTGCCCATCACCTCCTCATCACCTCTGTTGCCCTCACCAACATGCCCATTGAAGTCTGCTCCAACAACTACTCTCTCTCCTCTGGGGATACTCTCTATGACCTCATCAAACTCACTCCAGAATCTCTTTTTCTCTTCTAACTCACAGCCAACCTGTGGCGCATACCCACTGACTACATTCACCATCACCCCTTCAATTTCTAGCTTTAGGCTCATCACCCTGTCTGAGACTCTTTTCACCTCTAGAACACTGTTTACAAACTCCCCCTTCACGATCACTCCTACCCCGTTTCTCTTCCTATCCACACCATGGTAGAACAGTTTGTATCCTCCTCCAATGCTACGTGCCTTGCTGCCCTTCCACCTTGTCTCCTGCACACACAGAACATCTACCTTCCTTCTCTCCATCATGTCTGCCAGCTCTCTACCTTTCCCTGTCATCGTACCAACGTTAAGAGTCCCTATTCTCAGATCTATGTCCCTGCCTTTCCCCTTCTCTCTCTGACCACGAACCCTTCTGCCTCCCCTCTTTCTTCGACCAACAGTAGTCAAATTTCCACCGACACCCTGTAGGTTAACAGCATCGGTGGCGGTCGTTGTTAACCCTGGGCCTCGACCGATCCGGTATGAAAGTCTTGTGGATGATTCGCATGGTTATTTTGGCAATTTTTACGCCGGATGCCCTTCCTGACGCAACCCTCTCTATTTATCCGGGCTTGGGACCGGCACAGAAATCACTGGCTTGCAACCCCTGTGGCTAGATTAGATTAACAAAAGAAATATATTTGTTTAATATCTGTTATGTCTTGATATAAATGTTATGTGTTAATTTTATGATATAAAACATTTGATTAATTACTTCAATCTGACAAACTTAGCTGTAAGTTACCAGTTCCATCACAGAAATGTTTGTCTGTATTTCTAAATATTAAAATATTAAAATATTAAAATATTTAAACATTAAAACACATAGTGGTCTAAATATCCCTACAGACATACAGAAATAATAACATAAATATACATTTGTATTTCAGAGCTTCTTTTTTTGTCTTAAATCATAGTTGGGAACCACTAGAATAAATCAGTAATCTCATATGCATTTAATAGAGTGAAAGAGCTTCTGCCCACTTTGGTAAATGTTTCCACCACTGAAGGACCAGGAAAAGAAGAAGAAGATGGAGACAAGTCACAAGAAAGTGACTGAATGTTTTTATATCTAGTGTATCTAACATCAAAATGAGACACTTAGGATTGTACAGAATCATAATTTGACCAGATATCTGAATGGGCAGAACATTAATAAATATGAGTGAAATGTTGTTGATTGATTGAAAGATTTGTTTTATCATTTCTATACAAAATAATAATGTTCTGGCATATAATTAAGAATGTCTGCAAATTGTGTGAGGACAATCCTTAGAAGGAGTTAGGTTTCTTTTTCCTTTACTACCATTTTTGACTCTCGAGTTTTGTACCAGGAAGCTGTTTTTACAAACTCCTTCCTCTTTTTCGATAAATGTTTCCATGACGTGACACATTGAAACTGCTGTCAAAAACATATCTCAGGACACACAGCAAAATATAAAAATCATTTACTGATAATTTTTATATGTTCTTGCTCAGAGTTGGTTTAGAGACGAAATTGAAAAATGAAAATTAAGCACTGAAAAAAAATCTTGAATTTCTTTTTAGGTCACATTGTTTTGATACTACTCCTTAAAGGTATCAGCATGCAGCTTGAGTCAGCTAATAAAAATATGTAACTGCAACAAAACGGGGGGGTAACTAGAGTCATAACCTGAGAGCACTTGTTTACGGCAATATGTGCTGAAACTGAAGAGGAACAGTCTATTTGAGGAGCTCAATTCGAAACTAACGTTTTCAAAAACGGGAGCAACTGAGCGGTTTCAGCAAAGTTTGTTCACACATACTGAGTGCAGCACTGCTGCTTGTTTCACACATTCAGTACAAATTATTTATTTATATCACATGTACTTCAATTCTTTTTTTATTTTTTTTGCAAAACTTCTGCTATCTGGCAGTAACTTAATTTGTATTTGTGCAAATCACTTATATACTGTTGGTCTAGAGCTTTTGACAACTGTCAACGTACTAAATGAAATTTACAAGACTGGAAATGAACTCAGATATGCTGTGTGTAAATACTTATGTCTTTGAATTTGATTTAAAAGATTACTGCCCTGCTGGTGTCAAACTGGATGTTGTGGCAGGTCAAAGAGCAGTGTCCTATTAATATTCAAGCCATTTGTCCCAAAATTATCCAATTTGATCTGGTTCTGTCTTCCTATTCATATTTGCCTTGTTTTTCCAGCTCTTAATCTTTCTTTCTCCTGCTTCACTCCTTCAGTCACCTGAAGGTGTGACTACCACTACTTCCTGTTGCTCACACTCTGCAGCTCATCAACTTTATTAAGTATTAATCACAGTTTTTAAGCAGGTTTCTCTCCCAAAAAGCTGTCTGATCATTGTTTATTCTCATTCTAGTCACACCGTGTCCTCCCTCAGCCACCAGCTTCTGTATTTCTCAGAGACTCAGTTCATGTGTCTGCTCTGCAGTAAACTGGTTTTGAGCTTTTGTTGTGTCACTAACTTCTTCATTTAGTTTTCTTTCCCACCCTTGTCTTACCCTTTTTGCTATGCTTCTGCCCTGCTACTGTTTATTGGTACTTGTGTATTTGTGTTCACTTTGTATTGCTTTATTTGCCACAGATCTTCTTTTTGGAGTGATCTTTGGTTCCTTGTTTTGCCCTAGGTGCATCTCAACAAATAAGAAAAGCGTAATTTTTTGTAAATTAATAGAAAAAGTGAAACTCTCATATATTCTACATTGCCAATGAGCAAAGTGAAATATTTCAAGCATTCTTTGTTTCAATGATAACAAGTCTTTAAAGGATAATTAAATATACAGCTCATGGTTATGGGTATGGGGAAAAGTGGTGACTTGACAGAAGACAATCACTGTTAGGAGGGTAATCACAAAAATCATCACTCCAAGGGCTGGCGGTCACTGCATTCTGTTTTTTTATATTTGTCTTGGCTCCTGTTTATGGGAAAGTTTTTTGTGTATTTTAATCATGGAATGTTTATTTATTTATATTTTCATATTTTAATCACATCACATTTGTAGCTATCCAAGTAGCTACTTGGATAGCTACAAAAAGGAACTTGTAAGAGTAGCGAAACGTTTCAATCAAAAAAAAGGAAGTCCAGTTGCCATGACTCAACTTCCAGATACTAGAGGGAGTCCTAATAGCTCAATCCTTTTCAAGTCCCACTTGAATAAGACAGAGCCTACTATTAACCATTTTGTTTAACAATTTTTTACTATGTCAAAACCTGTAAGCCCAGCTGAACGTAAACCTGCTCTTCCGGCCAGCACGACATCTCCCAGCCCCACGCTGAGAACCCAAGATTTCACTACCAGAGAAATACGGAGGAGAGGTGTTATAGAAAAAGCACCAATATAAATTGACTCTGGTGAGAGCTAAAACACACCCCAACAACAGATCTGTCTTTTGTGAGTTAATTTCCTTGCAAAAAAAAAGTGTTAGAACAGTCTGGGGCGTGAAGCACAAGATAGTGATTTTGTAACAAACATATATACAAGTATACATGCATACAAGTGAGAAGAGTGCATGAACAAAGAGTCCTCTCTGGACACCAGTCTGCAGTCTTTCACATGGCAGAAGACAGTGAAGATGACCTATACACATGGGTCACAATGAACACAGCCCAAGCAAAGGCAAAGCACATAGACTGAAGAAAACAGAGAGTATTCCCCCCCTCTCTGATTATGAGCATTGTGAGATCACTGGACAATGAGATGGACAAACTGACAGCTCTGGTGAGGAAGGAGAACATCTTTGCTGAGTGCAGTCTTATGTGTTTCAAAGAGATCAGTACCATGTGCTGAGACAGGAGGTGAGTGGAGAGCGAGGAGGGGGGCTTGATGTTCTCATTAACAACAGGTGGAGCCATCCTGGTCATGTAACTGTGAATGAGCGTGTCTGCAGCCGTGACACTGAACAGCTGTCTGTGGGACTCCGTTTATATTACTTGCCCAGAGAGTTTTCACACATAATATTAATATTAATTAAGTAACCAACCGTCCCCAGTATGTCCGTCTGTAGAACTGTGTGTCTGACACTCTGGTCTGTAGCACAGGTGCTCCACAGGGCACAGTTCTGTCTCCTCTTCTCTTCACCCTGTATATCTCAGACTTCAGGTACAACTCAGTGCCCTGCCATCTTCAGAAGTTCTCTGATGACTCTGCAGTTGTAGGGTGCAGGGTGGAGATATCAAAGGGTACCAGGGAGTGGTGGACAGTTTTGTGGACTGGTGTGGAGTGTATTTTCTGAGGAGGCTCAGGTTCTTCAACATCTGCAGCACCATGCTGCGGATGTTCTGTGAGTCTGTGGTGGCCAGTGTTATTTATGCAACTAACAAGATGAACAAAATGATCATGTTGTAGCTGAGAGGAGGATGCTGTCCAAACTCCTCTCAATCCTGGACAATCCCTCCCACCCACTGCTGTACAGTGAACTGGCTGGACAGAGGAGCGCATTCAGCCAGAGACTGATCAACATCAAGTGCTCGACAGAACGCCACAGGGGATCCATCAATCTTCACAACTCCTCCTCCCTGTGCAAACAGGTGGAGAACTGACAACAATGACCAATTTTAATCCATTTTACATAATCTGTATATGTACTAAGTTTATTCTGTATTTGTGTTGGTGTGGATATTTTCTGGTTGTGGTACCATTTCTTTTTCTGTAATTTCAGTTCAACTGTATAAAGGCAAAACATTTTCTCTCTGGGATTAATGAAGCTTTTTTCATCTTGAATCTCGAACTGCCTCCCTCTGCCTTTCCCTCAGAAAGATCTAAAGTAGCTCTACTTACTGGCTAAGTGGGTGCATAAGGCTGACTGTTGCTCTTCTTTTAAAAAATATGACTTGTATCTTTGATCCTGACAATTCGGGAGATGGAGCCATTCATTTTCTCTTGAACCATTCTCTAGTCTCACTATTTGTATCTATCTATCTTAGAACAGCAGCCGCAGAGTGTGGTTAAATGAAAATGCGTTCCATAACGCTTTTTACCAAGGCCTGTCTGATAAAGTCAAAGACTTGATTCATGAGCTCCCTAATATTGGGTTAGGTTTTGTCCTGTAAAAGGACTTACTTCACTCACTTCATATTCTACTGAGTCAGGTTCCGATGCCAACTTCATCGACCATCTTCTTGCCTCCACATCCAGCCCATGTCCTAGCCTCAGCCTCCGCAGTTCTATTCTTTAAATGATCAGCTCCTTCACAGGGTCTACCACCTAAACTCCTGAGCTTGTCCTCTCCATTTAGAACTATTCTGAAAAAAAAAAAATCCTTTTTGATGACTCACTTCCCTCACCATCAATAAGTTCTTGGGCAGCCCTAGTTTGAGAAGAATAATCCACATCTGCAAAACTGGACATCTGGAATGACTACCATTTGGGCCAAATCGTAAAGAGCAATAATTGGAAGACAACCTTTAATAGTCTTGCAGGTCACTACAAGTACTTGGTGTTGTGCCCTCTGGGTAAACTATTGCCCTGACTGTCTTCCAGAGCTTGGTCAACAATGTTTTGGGAGATATGTTGAATAAGATTGTCTTTGTCTACCTTGATGACATCTTAAAATTCTCCCATTCTGACACCGAACACATCCAACATGTCCTCTCCGTCCTCCAGAGACTCCTCTTGAAACAGCTATTTATTAAAGCTGAAAATTGCAAGTTTCACATCACCACCATCTCCTTCTTGGGTTCTGTCTTGTCCCCCATTAAGATCAAACAGTTTTCTCCTGGTCCATCCCTGTAAGTAAGGGCAAACAGGTCCAGAAATTTTTTGGCCTTCAAACTTCAATAGGAAGTTCATTAAAGGGTTGAGAATCTATTGCTGCTCTACTCCACCAGAGTGGTAACCCTGGCCCAGACAGCATTTTAACTAGCATTATGACAAGTTTCCCATGGCCCCCATCTATGAACATTCAGATCCTAAGAAGAAGTTCATGGTTGAAGTTGACACCTTAGATTTCGGTGTACAGGCCATCTTGTCCCAGAAATCTGACAATGATCAGAAACTGCACCCTTGTCTTCTTGCCCCTTCTTATCTTGCAACCTCTCTGCAGTCACGAAAAATTTTAGCCAATAGGTGAAACCCCTGTCAAGCTCACTGGGCCTTGGTTCAGGGGCCAAGAATGGAAAGCGAACACCCTCTCCTGGGCACAAAACAGCAATGAAGGGCTTGAGGACTCACATCTTGTTAGACTTGGTCACTTGCCTGCCTCCCTCCAACAGTAATACCACCACTCTCACCATTGTGGACAGATTTTCTAAAATGGCTCATATTGTACCATCGAGCTTATAATTTATCACATTTTCCAGCTGCATGGCCTTCTTCAACCTGCAGTCCAACAACTAGCCCAAGTATCAACAATACTCAACCAAACCTATCTGTTTCCCAGTCAAGAAGCTGAAGTCATGGTCCCATCTGCTGCTACCTTAGTCAGACGCTGCCACCTGGCCTGCAAGTGAACTCATCTGGCCCTTCTTCAGTCAAGTCAAATCTACAAGAAATGGGTGAACAAGCTCAGGTCTGGGATACCAGGTTGGCCAAGTCTGCCTATCCATGAAATGCAGGAATCTAGAAAACTTGCCCCTCGCTTTAATGGATATAAAAGGTGATTAGCCCTGTGCAGTCTGGCTGTAATTCCCCCAGGCCCATACACATTCACCCCACTTTCCACCAGAATCCTGCTGAGAGAAGCCAGCCTGCAGCACTTAAATCATCCTGACTCACTATGATCTTAGTGTGAACTGTGGTCACTAGACCTGATCCTCATTTTGCCCTGAACTTGTCTCTCTGCTTTTGGCCCCTGGAATCCAGTGAGTTATCTGATTCTCTGGTTATTGGCTCAGTCTGTACTGTAAACTCCTGTTTCCTGTGTTTGAAAACGAGTAAATTTTTTTTTTTTTACATTTCAAAAAGCTGTGGCAACATTCCACCTATGTGATTTTTAGGGTATGAATGTTAATTGCTTACTTTTGGTGGTCTTTTGCTAATTTGCTGTCTGTTTCCTGCACTTTTATCATTTTTATTGCTCTTTTTAAGCGATCTGGCAATCTTCTGTTAGCTGTTTGTTCAATGACACATATTTTCATTTATTTTAGAGTAACCAAGTAAGCTAAAAGTTTGACTTTGAATTGTGGAAAGAAACCAGAGCACTCAGGGCGACTTGTGGTGGCTGATCAGTTATTATTATGTCCAACCTTTAACATACAGCTGACATTTAGCAAAAGCTGTCAAGGGTCATTACCCTTTGTTATGTAATGCGATCAACGCTAACGCGTTTCAAGCCTTCTAATAAAACCTTTAAATGTTTTTCTAAATCTTATTTGAAATAAATTTATTTCATTCTAAAACCAGCATGGCCAGTTTTTTATTAACTGGCCACTACAGGGCTGAGTCCTGATCCCAAACGGAGGAGCAGCAAATGCATTTTAGAAGCTCAGATGTTTAATGTATATGTATAAAGGCTTGTTTGAGATGAACAAGTTCTGCACACATTCAATCACCTGTAATTGGTGCGCAGAACTTCGACTTCTGTTTGACATAATCCCGACGTCATGTACACTAATCCATGATAAACTTGTGAGACCAAATTGACTGCAGATTTTGGAGGAAGGTGCTGCAGTTGCTCTCCATCAACTGCAAAACCTCAGGGTATGATGGGAAACGCCTGGCTCTCACCTGATGGTTGGTTCAGGTGTTGAATCAACAACAGGACATTTTAAAGAAATATTTTCTCTTGTATTTACTTTAAAATCGTTTCATTATCATTTTCACTATGAAAATCTATTTTATTACAGAATAACTGTGAATTATCAGTGAATCTGATTTTAGTCTCAAACTAGATGACAAATTAATGTTTTACATTTATACTTTAATCAGCAAACTGACATTGACGTTACTGTGTTTCATTGTAGAATTTTAATGTGAAATATTTAAGTTGTATAGAGGTTAAACCAGAAACACACCATCTCCTGTGTAGCTCTTTAACAACAAACTAAAGTTTAAAGTACACAATAGAATTTTATTTATTCTGTATCCGACCTCACAGGATGTGAGTATTTTTTGCTGTCAGCACAAACAGCTGCTTGTGTCACTGAAATAAACATGAATAACTTACTAATGTATACATATATAGTGTAAAGACATTAGGTTGGAGCGCCCCTTGGTGGTAGAAATGTGAACACTTGATGACTGAACTACTTTTACAAAATACCAACTAAAAACTGACGAAGCTGATCATCTTTCACGTCCTGCAGTGATAAATATTATGTTTATTAACTATAGTCTAAGTCATATGTGTCAAACTCACGCGAGATCATTTCTATATTATTATTATTAATGGCCCTGGCGATATGAAGCGCTGGTAAAACAATAAACTACAGATCCCACAATGCAGCACTTCAGCTGCCTTGCCGAAAACATTCCGCGTTAATCAAGTCTAGTTTATGATGCTGCAAGTTATTATGAAGCTGGTCCTCACGATGCCAAGTAATGTTGAACCATATCGTTACAACGGTGTTCACAAATATGCACTTTGCTGATAAACTGAGTTCTCACGGAGCTTTGGTGACTTTGACGAACAAGAAAAGAATTTGGAGTTGCTTCACAACACATTTACCGTCTATGTGGAAACTGCACCTGTGCAGATTCAGCTGATTGAGCTGCAGTGTAATGACTGAAGGTAAAGTAGGACACTGCAGGACCCGCACAGTTTATTCACTCCATTCCCGCAGAAATGTCCCAACTCCGTCCACATGAGGCTCGAACCTTGTTTATGTTTAGTAGCACAAATCTATGTGAGAAGCTCTTCTCAGTGATGAAGACTAACAAAACAGCACACAGGAGTCGTCTCACTGGTGAGAACCTACAGTCCATCCTGAGAATCTCCACAACACAGAACCTCACAACAAATATAAACGAACTTGTTGACAAAAAAAGATGCAGCTCTGATAAAATGACTGAAGAGCAAAGACTGAATGATTTGATTTGTTATTGCTGAAAAGCACAAATTTTATTTATATTTCCAGGTTTTGTTATGCAGCATGTTCATATTTTGAATTAGTATAATTTTGACAGGATATATTTTTATGGAGACAGGATATATTTTTATATTTTTTATCGATCTTTTGGGATATTTCAAATTTAAGTTTATTTTTTATATAAAATGACAGAAGATTAAAGAAATTTGAAGGTTTGTTCTTGTAATGTTTACTTTATTTCTAACTTGTATAATTTAGACAGGATATATTTTTATAGAGAGCAAAATATTATAAGTTATTTAAGGTTTATGTTAAAAAAAGTTAAGTTTTAAAAGTTTTAGTGTGCTCAATAAATGTTTATCCTGTTCGGCCCGCAACCTAAAGTGTGTTTTGGATTTTGGCCCCCTGTGCAATTGAGTTTGACACCCCTGGTCTAAGTGGATTCAAATGAAGGTGAGTTTCATTTCTTTGTGCCACCTCAGTCAGTTTAACTGATATGAGAATATGAGAATGAATTACTGTTATAATTTCTCTGTTCTACACATAATGATCAGAAATCAGGAAGTGACTTTGTCAGAATAGATGTATAACTAGTAGATGTATAACTTTGATCAACTCTGATGATCAAAGTGTACTAATGAAAGAGTTCAGGATTTACATGGCACACTGACACAAGTTGTGGGTGGAACATTTCTACATTTTTTAATGTTATATAATCCGTTTTGTAGTTTTTCTCTTTTCTCACAAAAGCATTAAGATGTGGCACCTTCAAATTCTGCTGTTCATCCTCTTCAGTACGTTATTTGAATTAAACAAAGATCTTTATTTTTATTTATGCAAACACAAGCATTGTGTACTATGAAATAATAGTACACTGAGATTGAAAAAAAAAATACTGTATTTTCCGCACTATAAGGTGCACCTTCAATGAATGGCCTATTTTAAAACTTTTTTCATATATAAGCCGCACCGAATAGACGCTACAGTAGAGGCTGGCGTTACGTTATGCAACATTAGATTGAGCTGCGCTAAAGGGAATGTAAACAAAACAGTCAGATAGGTCAGTCAAACTTTATTAATAGATTACAAACCAGCGTTTTGACAACTCCGTTCACGCACAAAATGAATAAACAGCTGTTTTATTATTTTCCCTGAGGTAAAGTCAGTGACATAGAATTTTCGTGACACAGTTTATCTTTGTCTACGTTGATGATGTGCTCTGGCCGTGTCATGCCTTTCAGTTCAAGTGATAAATGAATAACAATAAGTTGTGACAAAGGCAGCTAAAAAGTATTATAGTATTGTTCTTAAAATTTATCAGAGTGAGAGTTGTGTATATTAGTTGATCTTTGTTAAGATAATTAGTTGCAGAGTGAGCGCTCTTTCCACTCTCTGTTCAGCTTTGACTTATTTTCTCCGTCGGAAAATTAAGCTAGTTTAGTTTCCACAGTAAAACCAACTGGTTCATGTCTACTCTGAGTGTGATTTATACGTTTGTGCCTTGGAAAGCATTTGTCTTTGTAAGTATTAACATGTTTATTGTCATTAGAAGTTTGTTAGTTGTTACCTGTTATATGTGATAAATTACGTGTGCATGTTATTGTAATTAGCTTCATTCAAGTCAAGCTAGCGTGTGCGAGTGTAACATACGAAATGTGTAACGATGTGTATTATTTGTTAATTTAGTTTCTTTCTGTTTCTTTCAGTTACATAAAGAAAAGATAGGATAAAATGGAGTAATGTAATGTTAAATTTTCTTGCTGCTGGTCTATTCCCGTGTTCTACTGCGTGACTGATCGCCTTGAGTTTAAACTAAGCGTGTCTCTTAATATCAGAATAATTGATCCATGATCCATATATAAGGCGCACCGGATTATAAGGCGCACTGTCGGCTTTTGAGAAAATTGAAGGCTCTTAGGTGCGCTTTAGAGTGCAGAAAATATGGTACATATATTGTTCGTGTCTTCATAAACCTAAAATAAAAAAACAAACATCAGTTTAATCTATTTCTCATTGTTTTCAGAGATTATCCACATGTAAAGTTTCCTGCTCTTATGCCAAAGGATACGAGTCTAATGAGAAGTACTTGTGCAGAAACAACTGTGGCAGTGATGATGTTCTGATCAACGACAGCAGCACATAAGAACAGATACTCCATCAGTGATGACACAAACAGGTTTTCACAGTCACCATCTCTAATCTTAATCAAAATGATGCTGGGAAATACTGGTGTGGTGTGACGAAGAGTGGAATCCTAAAGGATCACTACCCTGCTGAAGTCAAACTGAAGGTGGTGACGTTAAGTAAAAGTAATGTGAGGCAGTTTATTACATTGCAGTAGCAGAGTGCAACAGTGTATATGTTGTCACAGCAGAGTACAGCACTCTGAAGGTTCTAATGATCATCGTCCCTCATAGTCATACAATGGACAAGGACATGGTCAAATAAAGTGGCTCGAATTTCATTGCCCTTCCTTGTTCTCATCCATCTCCATCTCCACCTCCTCTACTTATTTCTTCATTTCTCTGTGGATCCATTGTTCCAAAACTAAATTAACTGATTTAGGCCCTTTTATCTATTGAAAGATGTGATGTGATTCTTTTATGGCTGCCTAAACAGCCCAAATTACATAAAAAAACATTTTATTTATTTATTTTTAAATCAAACCTGAGCCACTTTCATATGTGTTCCTAAATCAAATACGTATCAGATGTTTTACAATGCAACCTCAGTCTGAACAGTTGGGTCACATTTTATCTGACTTTGATATCACCAATGTGAGTAACAACAAATATGGCTGACGGCTGTGATGGAGGTAGTCAATGGAGGAACAATAAGGTTTTGGACAATACAGTTTTTCCTCAGTTGCTAAAACATTTCTTGAAACCTTCACCCATTTTCTCAAATGCAACATCCAACTACATCAAAGCCAAACTATTACCTCAAAACCATATCCACCACAGAGCATTCATTAGACACACCATAAAATACTCTTGGACACGGCATCCAGGCCATGTAGTAGCAGTAACAAAAAATGTTTCTTGTAAATTAAATTAGGAAACAATTGTCATAATTAAAGCGATATCTACATTTAGCTCTTTACTAACAAAACACACAAACCACTGTAATTGAGAGTCATTCTGCAACATCATATCACTGTGCAGAGTTCATCTAAATCACAGACAACAGGGGGGAAACACTCTGGTGTGCCGAATCCAGCCTTTAAGCAGATATGTCATCAGACCTTCCACCACCATGCAGAAAAAAACTCCTCTATTGGATTCAGAAAGGGGCTGTAAGGTGGAAGGAAAATCTTTTTGAAGCGCTTTGAACCACTCATGTATTATGTCCCAAACTATGACATAAACAGGATGCACTGCACATGCAGCCATAATATCCTGCAGACCCCCCAGAAAAATGTAAGATGTTTAATTTTATATGCCCCCAGGTTTGCATGATTATAACCTCCCAGTTACTTATGGCTGCACAAACTGTGACATTGCCACCACGTTGGCCAGGGACTTGTCCTTGCCTTAAGAAAACCAAATAAAGGCTTCAATTTGCTAAGGAGGATAAAGATTGGAATGTAGATCAGTGGCATAAGATCATGTGGTCTGATCAGTACAGATTTACCCAGTTCCAGAGTGATGGGAGCATCAGGGTAAGAAGAGAGGAGGGTGAAGTGATTCACCAATTATGCCTAGTGCCTACCGTACAAGTCTGTGGGGGCAGTGCTATGATCTGGGGTTGCTGCAGTTGGTCAGGTCAAGGTTCAGCAACGTTATGTTTCCAAAGAATGAGGTCAACTGACTACCTGAATATACTGAATGACCAGGTTATTCCATCAATGGATTTTTTCAAAGCTAAAGGCTGTCCAATGAAATATTAGAGTACATGACTTTCTTTGGACGGACAGTGTAGTTTACTGTATATTGTACAGCGAAAAAAAGTTTAAACCTGTTCTCTTCCCTGAATGTCTTGATGATGACAGTCACAAAGAACCTGCTCAACCTGCGTTGGACTCTTTATCCTGCTCATCTCATTGTCATCCCATCCCTTGAATTCCATCACTGATGTTTGTTCTTGGTCTTCATTATCCAGCACCTCTTGCACAAACTCTTCCTCTTCTGCCTCTCTGTATGTTTCTCTCCATTGAAGATGGAGACACATGTGCTACCTGTGCACTCTGAGCTGACTTTTATATGTCACATTTAACCCATAAATGTGTACAGACACACACAAAATCGGATCTCAGTAAAAAAAACTGAATTGAGCATTAAGACCTGCAGTCTGACTTTAGTGAACAGTAATGAATGCTGGTACTTTCAAAATGACCTGGTGTACTAATTTGAAAGTTATGAGGGAGGTTCAGTGTCCATCAGTTGTCCATATGAGTCTCAGGACCAGAACAACATGAAGTACATCTGCAGAGGAAACCAGCCGTCCTCATGTCTGCAGCAGGCACTAATCACCTCTAACAACACACAAAACACACAGTTCAGTCTGACTGATGACAAGGAGTCAAGAAAATTCACAGTGACCATTACCAGTTTGACCCAAAAGGATTCTGGGTCGTACATTTGTGGAGTAAAGAGAAACACAGGACTGGATGTTTTCTCTCCTGTTGATGTAGTGGTCAGGGGTAAGAGGTCACATTTTTGTCTTCTGTTGTTAATCCTCTCAGTATGAGAAATGCATATTCATTAAAAAAAATTGCACATTCAGAAAATATAAATTTTTCCTATACCAAATAATTTTGTGTAAAAATCATACAATTAACACATAATTTTGGTTTTAGTGGACACAATTATAATGCCAGATACAGGTAAATTAAAGAAGATTACTGTAACAAGAATGGTGGTAGAACGATACAGGAACCGAACGTGGGGAAGCAAGGAACTCTGGGAGTTGCAGACTGGGAAATACAAAATGGTGGAAGCCAATATGGCAATCGCCACATGACAGGGGGCAAGGACTTTATGACTGAGGGAGGCTGAGCAGAGTGCCACGGGTGAAACTAATAACAGTAATTGACAGGACGGTAAGGACGAAGTGCAGAGACAGATTTAAGTGGAGAGAAAGATTTAGAAGAGTTCTATTTTCAGCAAGTTTTCTAAAGTTGAGAGGCAGCTGAGTGTGCAGAAGAGGGCAGGTCGTTCCACCATCATGGAACCACTGAGCTGAAAAGCTTTGCCAGGGAGCTTTTTTCTTAGGTGAGGTGAACACAAGACAAGTGTCTGTCTACAAGGGATTGTAGACCTGGATCAGGAAGTTCAGGTAAGCTGATGCTGTTAAGTTGACCACTTTGTAGGCAAAGGTCAGGGCTTTGAATCTGATGCGGGCAGCTTCAGGAAGCCAGTGCAGAGATCTGAAAAGTGGTGTAACGTGTCCTTTTAGGCTGATCAAAACTGAGACATACTGCTGAACTTTGGATCATCTGGAGGGGTTTGATGGTGCATCCTGGTAACCCCGTCAGTATGACATTGCAGTATTGAGCCGACATATGACCAGAGCCTGCACAATGAGTTGTGTTGTATAGTCCGAAAAGTAGGACCTGAAGTCAGTGTGAACAGAAACATAACAAAGACTGAGGAAACTGAAGAAATGAGAAAGGTGAATATCAAACTCTGGATCACACAAACTGAAAAACAGACTGTGGTCATACAACCTCCTCTGTGTATCTGTGCTGTTTCATTCATTTGAACAATTCTTTCTCTTTAGATTCATGTTAATTCAGAAGCTTTATCTGGTTCAGAGCTGGGTTTGTATGAGCAGCAGAGCACCAATCATAAGAATGATAAAGAACCTGAATATGACCGTAGTGTGTACCAAAGCCTCAGAGCAACAGAAGACATCTACTCTACATTAGAAAAGTAATATTATAACCTTTTTAAAAACCTGATACAGAAGTACATATGTCCATTGTTATCCCATTGAGTCATTCATTCTACTTTTTGCCCCCAAATCATCAGGACCTTCATTAGAATCAAGACGTTTGCTCGACTTATCTTTCACATTAGGCAGTTTAACAGAGTTTGACACTAGATCTGATCAACAATCTGAGCTGTACCGTAGTTATTTTCACTGTATCATTGTAATGAGTTAACACAGAGGAAGCCACTTTGAAGACCCAACCTGAGGGAACACGTCTTCTGGGAGAAAGACTACAAGACATCCACTACTGGAAGTCTGAGCTGCAGCGGCACATCGACCATCTGCTGACCGACACCGAGACACTGCTGGCACTGAAGACGCGGCTGGAGAAGGCGCTGGACGCCACCGAGACTCCGTACGCCATCACCACAGATAATCTGAACTGCAGGACAAGAAGACTGGGACCAGACCTGGTACAGGACACAGTGGAGGAGGAGCTGATGAAGGTGAACATTGACAGGACAGTGAACATTAGAGAAGTGAGGTGTTATAAACTTGAACGATATTTAATCTATGAACTTATCAAGACTTTAATTAATCATTCAACTGCTTGAACTAAATAATTTAAGAGATGAAACAATTCGACTTTCCACTTGTCAGTCAACAGAAGATTAATGTGCAACTATTCTGATGATCTAGTAACTGAGTCCAAATGAACAAATGTTTGAGATCCACTAATATTTAATAGAGAGATGTAAGATTCTATCTGATTAGAAACACACAGAAGACAGTATCCCTCTGTCCTTTTAATGGTTTGGTTTAGGTTATAGTAAATTAGATTTTTTTGGTGAGAAAATTATAAAATAAACACATTAAGCTGGTGTAATAATAATAATAATAATAATAATGAACAATTACCTGCAGTCTTTACAACAACAGTTCAGTTGTGTGCTCACAGTAATTTTCTCTGGATCAAGTGTCTCATACTGAGTTCAGTGTAACAGTAAAGCAGCTCCAGCAGAGGGCTCAGTGGGACTGTGTTTTACAGGAAGTGGAGATGATCAGGAGCGTCCAGGACCTTCTGAAGAGAACTAAAGCTCAGGTTGTCACTCAGATCAAGTGAGTGTCTCTTTACAGAAACGTACATTTCCTGACATGTACGTCATTCATAAAATGTCCTTTAGACGTCTGAATTGACCAGGCTGTAATAAAGTATCTATCTATCTTTGATGTGTGTGTCAGGTTGAACAGAGAGGCCAAGCACATGTTAGAGTTGGACTGGTCTGATAAGTACCAGGCCTACAGCTTTGATGACCACTGTGGGAGACACAGTAACAGGAGTCCAGACACAAAGCACCACCCAGGCTCAGCTGCAAGACTCACCGTAAACGATACCCAACAGTCTCCACACTGTCAGGATACTGAAAAGAACCAATGAGACTGCATAAAAGAAAGCTTGAAACTTTAGTAAAGGAGTATTTACTTGTATTTCACTTTCTCAGATGACTAAAAATTAACAGTTTCAGAGCTTTAATCTGACAAAAGCGTGGGAAAGAGATGTGTTCACACAACAGACACCTGTCTAGTCTGTGTGAAGATCTGGTACATTGTTTCATCAGGAAGTTGGTTCACGTGGGAGGATCGGCACATAAGCGCGGGAAAGAGATGTGTACCCACATTGTTCAGTCTGAAATGTGTGTGTGAGTGAGTGATACAGATAGTTTGGATACCTATTAATTTCCTATGATGGTCACTTTTGACCGGGAACAAGGTTGATTAAAACACTCAAAAAATTCAACAAAAGAGGTGATCATCTCTTTTATATGTTCAAGTGCATAGTGTGGAGGATATCATAAGGTCTTGATGTAATCAGATGTAAAACACAATATTTATGAGTGTTTTAACATGTAAATCGGTCGGATTTGACACAAACATGACAGGAAGGTTAGCAATCAGAACTAGGTGGGATGGCCTTAAAGACACAGGAGCTTAAACAAGCCTTTTCAGACTTAAAACCAGATGAGCTCTTGCATAAAGAGGTATTATAACATATACAATATTTAGACTGTTTAACTTGAAAATCATATAATTCTGTATTAGTGAAGCTCCAGAATCAGAGATAGAGCCTGAATAAGCATAATGTGGATATAATATATATAATATTAACAAATTTACTTCTTGAGGCATACAAATGGGTTTCTGGCACTACAAGTAGTAACTGTGTCATTAATGTACATTAAATGAATAACTTACTAATGTAAACATATATACAGAGAGAACAAATACAAGATACTGTATGGACTTTATAATCTAGTTACCATTACACTCGTACTATTTACCGTCTCAGGGTGTAAAGATATTAGGTTGTAGCGCCCCTGGGTGGCAGAAATGTGAACACTTGATGACTGAACTATTTTGACAATATACCAACTAAAAGCTGACGGAGCTGATCACCTTTCACGTCCTGCAGTGATAAACATTATATTTATTAACTATAATAAATAATAATTAAGGTGAGTTTGTTTCTTTGTACCACTTCAGTTAGTTTAACAGAGAATATGAAAATTAATTACTGTTATAATTTCTCAGTTTCACCATAAAGATCAGAAATCAGGAAGTGAGTTTGTCAGAACAGATGCATCGCTAAAAAAACTCTGGTGATCAAAGTGCACTAGTGAGACAGTTCAGTATTTACCTGGCACAAAGACAAGTTGTGGGTGGAACATTTCTATGTTAGTAAAACTTATTTTGTAGTTTCTCTTTGCTCACAAAAGATGAAGATGTGGTGCCTTCAAATTATGCTGTTCATCCTCTTCAGTAAGTTCTTTGAATTTATTTATAAAATTATTTAAAATTTAATATTTATTGCTTTTATCTGTATTTATGCAAACACAAGTATTGCAGAATTCTACCACCTTAATATTGGTTTTGGTATGTGTCTCCCTCTCTCTCTTTTTTTTCAAGTTAACATTTTTTTCTTGTTGTAGTGACCGGTGCAGCAGAGATTATCCCTGTGTTTGGATATGAAGGAAAAGAAGCTAAAGTGTCCTGCTCTTATCACAAGAGATACAAATCTAATGAGAAGTACTTGTGCAGAAACAACTGCGGCAGTGATGATGATGTTCTGATCACAACAACACAAACACATAAAAACAGATACTCCATCAGTGATGACAAAAACAAACAGGTTTTCACAGCCACCATCTCTAATCTTAATCAAAACGATGCTGGGAAATACTGGTGTGGGGTGATGATTAGTGGAAATGATTACTACCTTGCTGAAGTCAAACTGAAGGTGGAGAAAGGTAATTAGAAATTATTTTCATTACTTTGTGATGTCAATATCCTATGAATTATCATCTCATTGTCACGTGTCATATTTAACAAGGTGTGGAAAAAATATCTATATTGAAGTCAGTCTGAATATAATCAGAGGTAAATAAACTCCATGTCAAATATCTATATTGTTCTCAAGTAAAATTCATTATTTTATCAACACCACTTTGTTTGATTTGTAGTGGTTGACCTTATAATTTATTATGAAGATGGGATAAATTATAAATAATAAATTCAATTATCTACAATGTTAGGCATTTGTAATGAGGCACTTCTTTATTAAATATATTTCTATGAAGAGACATGGTCTCCTCCACTACACTGATGTGAAAAATGTTTTTACTTATAGGTTAATATTATTCAAACTCTCATAATAGAAAAGTTAGGATTTTTTATATACTTTTTATATACTCTTTATTATCTTTTGTAAACATGAATCAATTTTAAAAAGTTGGGAGTGAGGCTTGTTGCAGACAGGCCGGTCAAGTACAGACTCTCTGTGTATGTGGAGCCACTCTGTTGTAGCACTGTTGACTTTTTCATCTTTAGCTGACAACAGTCTGGATGGTCTTGTTCTTTGAACTTGTTTCAGAATAGAGTTGATGTATGACTTCATCCTTGTACAGTAGAGTTTCAGGTTGGCTGTATGTGGCTGTATTCAACATTATATCATGATGGTTCTTTATACAACAGCAACTGAGACGTTTTTGCAGGTCAAACACATGCAATAGTGGAATCTGCCCTTTATATACAGATTTCTCCTCCGATCCTTCCAGTCCCTGAATTTTTTCACTATAGAATGAAATGTAGTAAACTAAAGGTTCTGTATTTTACTAACTAAACTAAACTAGAAATATTGATATTGATACCTTTACACAAAGATAAATATTAAATAACTGTTTGTTTCACTCTCTAACAGACACCTGCTGCAGAAGGTCCAGCAAAGTCCAAAGTTATGAGGGAGGTTCAGTGTCCATCAGTTGTCCATATGAGTCTCAGGACCAGAACAACATGAAGTACATCTGCAGAGGAAACCAGCCGTCCTCATGTCTGCAGCAGGCACTAATCACCTCTAACAACACACAAAACACACAGTTCAGTCTGACTGATGACAAGGAGTCAAGAAAATTCACAGTGACCATTACCAGTTTGACCCAAAAGGATTCTGGGTCGTACCTTTGTGGAGTAAAGAGAAACACAGGACTGGATGTTTTCTCTGCTGTTGATCTGGAGGTCAGAGGTGAGAGGTCACATTTTAAAGCAGAAAAAAAGGACTAAAAGATGACAAAGATTCATCACTTACATCATTTGTTAAAATACATAAATTATTAAAAAGGGTAATATGTTACTTAGATCTTAGGTTTAACAAAGATTTCCTGAATCTTTCTATACAGTATTCTATGTCATTATTCTGTGCCTGTAAGAATCTGTGATTATTCATTTTATATGCCAGAAAACACCGGCTACAACAGTTCCATCAAAGTCCAAAGTTATGAGAGAGTTTCAAGATTCAACTGTCACTAGGTAAAAGAGCAACACAGTTACAATGCAGCTGATTATATGAGGGAGCAGTACGACCAGCTGACCTACAAACAATGCACATAGTGGGTATGGTCACAGTATGGGGATCCAGTATGTATTCAGGAAGTAGTCCGGGAAATGAGTGTAAATGATCATATCGTCCAGCTGAGTAACAAAACTGATCCTGTGTGTATATGTGATAAACTAGCAGCTGTATTAAAACACACATTATTTAAGTCAGTGATGTTACATTTCTCATATGTGGTGTTACTTCTGCTACTGTGTTTGAATGATAGAACAAATGTCATCAGATAAATGAGGAACATGCTGCTACTGTGAGTTATCAGGAAGGATATTTTGACATTTTTCTTTTTTTTCAGATGTGGTGGTCTTTAACCCTGTGGTTTTCATTGTACCGGCTGCACTGATGTTCATACTGATATTTGTCCTGGTTGTAATTTGTAAATACAAATGTCACAAAGTGCAAGGTATGTTTTACATACAGTACAAATGTATGCACACAAACAGAAACATGAACACATACACACAGGCAATGCACATACATGTGAATGTAAACAAACTGAACATTTGTACTGTGCTGTTTCCAGGAACTGCAGCCAGAGAGAACAGAACAACCACCAGAGCGGCAGATGAAGAAGAAGCTGATGTAAGAAAATCACAGTCAAAAACACTGCTAGTGGACACATAAGACTGAAATGTTCTTTACAATCTACACTGATCAGCTGCAGCATTAAATCCACCTGGTGATTTTCAGCATGGAAAAATGTAATGCTGCCGTGATTGACAGGTGTCACAATGTGCAGTGCATCACAGCTGGCCGACCTAAGATGGTGAAGATGATAAACATCATTAGTATATTAGCATTGTCACTGTGAGCATTTTACCATGAAGATGTTAGCATATGCTAAAAGCATGGCTTTAGACTTTGATCTGGATAATGAACAGTTTCACTGGACTTCACAGTAATCTGATCTGTGTTTTACAGGACGTCTTCCTCTGACACATAACAAATGAAATGACACTGATATGACACTAAGTTCACTGATTTTCTTTATTCTATTTTAGATTTATGAAAATGATGACGTTGTAGTGTACTCAACGAAAAGGACGTCCAACCAGCAGAGCACCTGCAACCAGCATGACAAAACAAGTGGAGCCCAGCAGGATGAGACGTATGAAAACTTCAACCCAACAGAAGATATTTACTGTAATGAAGTTTACAGTCAACAATGATGAGATGAACAACGTCCACACAAATGAAAAAATCTTGTATTATTGTTATTGTTGATATAACAAACTATTGATATTTTTGTCAAGTGATTAAAAACATTTGATCACATACTGTGAATAATTAATCAAAATTATTCATGGTTTTATTTTTAAAAGCATTTAAATATATTTCAGTCCAAATTCATTTTGAATACTTACATTATAACAATAAAAAAAGCAAAGTCACCATCTGTGTAATAATGTATAGTAGTAGTAGTAATAATAATAATAATAATAATAATAATAATAATAAAATTGAAAAAAATAAAATCAAATAGTAATACTAATTATAATACAAAGATAACAAAATATATGCAGTACTCAATGGAATATGTTTTGATATGTGAATGAGTGTGTATTGTTCAGACAGACTTTAAACATTTCTTTTAGCTTTTAGCTCAGACGTCTGCTGTTAATCTTGTTGAGGTTATAGACCAGAGATCATCAAGTGTCGGACCAAGGAGCACAGACCCCCTGCTCCCAGTTTCTGCTGCATGCTAGGAAGTACACACAGCTCTGCTGAGAAAACATTCTTACGTCAATATGTGATGATGAACTTCAGTTCTCAGAGTGAAGAGGAACAGTCAGTTTGAAGAGCTCACATTAAATACATGTCATTCTGAGGTTTTCCAAAGTAGATCAATCAACAGGATAATGTGAATGGGGAGTCTATAAACTATTAAAACTGAAAATGTATCATTTATTTAAAAACAAATTATGTTTTTTGAAAAATAATTTTTTGATTAAATTACCTAATTTTGATTTGATAATGAATAAACACTAAGGTTCTCAATGTAGACATCACATTTACTTCCCTTCTTGATTTCTGTTTAAGAGCCCCATGTGTATAAACAGCCCTTCGGATTGATGCATTTTAATGTTTCTGCTGGCCAAAACACATTATTAGTAATCTGAAGTAGCCATGTGGCATAAACTACAACTTTTCTCCCTTCACATCCTGTTACGAACTGACAAGGTTGGCAACAAAAGGATTTGATATAAGCCGATCCAAAAAAAACAGGGGACACCGGGAAACAAGAAGATGAGAAAGAGCAAGGAGAAAAACCTAAAACAAAGACGACTATAGTAAAACTAAGTCTCAACATAAAGAGACCCGAAAACACGATGGATAACAACCGAAAATGCTGCAGTTACAAATACAGACACAAACACCAACTCATACACTTACTCAACGATACAAAGTACCAACAAAAATGAATACACAGAAATGGACAAACTATAAACCAACATATCACAAAACAAAAATGAAAGACATACACTAACTGAACACAAACACACTCACTAAATAGAAATACAAAGTAACAACAAAAATCACTGCAGAAGGCAGGCAAAACACTAACCAACATTCAAACCACATCCAGCTTTGTAGGAACTTTGTTACATGTTATTGCTCATTTCTATTTGTCCTTTATGTGTTGTCATACATGTCATATGGTATAAAAACATGTATAAAAACTAACATGAAACTAAATATTCAGCAGTGCTGTTGTTTTTGACACAGTCTTTCCACAGAAGACAACCACTGTGATCTCTGCCATCACTATACAACAGCTCAAATCAAAGGAAAACACATATCCCAAGTAAACACATCAATGGTTTGTGTGTGTTCACATGTTGAACTTTGGTGTCATTAGTTGACATCAGTGACATAGGAAATGAAACAAGAGTTCACACTTTTTTGTTCTTGAGAGGTAATAATAGATATCCGTTGTACAACCTCCTCTACAACCTGTGCTGTTTTATTAATTTGAATATTTCTTTCTCTTAACTTATAATGAACATTGGCTGATACATCAAACAGAGATCACACAAGACAGGGCCAGGTACACCCCAAAAAGAGCTGCGTGAACTTGCCTTCCCATAGGCCCATCACCATGAGGAAGGATCATAAGTAATTGGGTGGCAGTCATGGGAGGGTGCCTTGGTGACCAAATCCCTGTACTAAGAATCTGGTTATTGGGACGTGTGGTGAAAGAGCCTGAGCTTGTGCGAGATGTTGAGTAGTACTGGCTAGAAATGGCCAAATTCGCTTCTACACATTGCTTGGGTTCTGGAACCCAACTCTTTGAGAAAGCTTGGTCCCTATTGTCCTCTGGAGTTGCCTGCGGTGAGAGGTGACGGGCTGGAGTGGGCTAGCTTATAGCTCCCCAGCTCAGCTGCCATGTGGAATTCTCCCTAGTGGAAGCGAAAAACGCTTCTCTGCCCCCTCGGGTAGGTGAAAGGGCTCTCACTGGTGTTTGTGCCTAAGGACTGAATAATACTGCAGAGTACCCAACTTTCTTGGAGTCCCTGTCATTCTGCTGAGGGGATTTCAACACTTGAGTAGGCAACAACAGTGACACTTGGAGGGGCGTGATTGGGAGGTAAGGCCTTCCCAATCTGAACCTGAGGGGAGTTTTGTTATTGGACTTCTTTTGTAATCACAGGTTGTCCATAACAAACACCATGTTCAAGCATGAGGGTGTCCATCAATGCAGGTTGCACCATGACAACTTAGATTGGAGGTTGTCAACTATCTGAGCTCTGACCATATGTCTTGGACACTCTGGTGAAGTGAGGGGCTGAGCTATCAACTTACACTACCTACTGGTGAGCCGGATCCGGTGGCACGGAAGAAAGCTGGACAGACATGGCAGACCCAAACATATTGTCAGGGTCTGCTGGGAATATCTGGTGGAACCCTGTGCTATAGGGGTCTTCAACTCCCACCTCCAGGAGTAAATCTACCTGCTGCAGACATGAGGACGGCTGGTTTTCTCTGCAGATATTCTTCATGTTGTTCTGGTGCTGACACTCAAAGGGACAACTGATGGACACTGAACCTTTGGACAGATACTCTTTTGTCATCACGCCTGACATTTCTCTCCACCTATTTCATCCCATTTGCACACGCATCTTCACCTCTATTCCACACTCTCTGTTGCTCTGAACCTTTACCCTAAGTACTTAAAGTCCTGCACCTTCTTTACCTCTGCTCCCTGTAACCTCACAGCTCCACTTGGTTCTCTCTCATTCACACATGTATTCTGTTTTGCTGCTGCCAACCTTCATTCCTCAGCTTTCGAGAGCACACCTCCACCTCTCTAGATTTTCCTCCACCTGCTCTGCTCTCACCAATGTCATCTGTGAACATCTTAGTCCATGGAGATTCATGGAGAGATTCATGTCCTTCACCAGAGCATAACCAGCACTAGAATGTGCTCAGAACCAAACTTTGATGTAGACCCAACTTCACGTTGAACTCCTCTGTCACACCCACAGCACACCTCACCACTGGCTCACAGCTCTCATACATGTCCTGCACTACTCTAACATACTTCGCCACTCCATGTTTCCTCACACAATACCACAGCAATCTCAGCGACCTGTCATATGCTTTGTCTGGATCTGCGAAGACACAGTGCAACTCCCTTTGCCCATCAGTATACTCAGAGCAAATTAGTTGTAGGCCCCAAAGGTACGACTTTGTGGTGTCCAGATAAACACAGGCCTAGATGTTTTCTCAGCCCTTAAACTGGAAGTAAGAGGTGAGAGGTCTCTGCCTGCTCTCGTCTGTTTTCCAGGCAAGGCACAGTTAATCTCAAACAGACCTTGAATGTCTGTAGTTGAACCCTTTTGTTCCAGCTGAGCATAGTTCCGCCCACCTGAACAAGCTGGTCAAGAAAAAAGTGGGATGACCTTAAAGACACAGGAGCTTAAACAAGCCTTTTCAGACCTAATGTAATTAATGTAGTTACCATTACACTCATGTACTATTTACCTTCTCAGTGTGTAAAGGCATCAGGTTGGAGCGCCCCTTGGTGGAAGAAATGTGAACACTTCATGACTGCAACTACAACTACTTTGACAATATGTTAGCCAAAAGCTGACGGAGCTGATCATCTTTCACGTCCTGCAGTGATAAACATTATATTTATTAACTATAGTCTAAGTGGATTCAAATGAAGGTGAGTTTGTTTTCTTTGTACCTCCTCAGTCAGTTAAACTGATATGAGAATGATGTAATTTCTCTATGTTCACAAATAGAATAATCAGGAAATTAGTTTGTCAGAACAGATGCATCTCTAAAAAAACTCTGCTGATCAAAGTGCAATAGTGAGACAGTTCAGCATTTACCTGGCACACTGACACAAGTTGTGGGTGGAACATTTCTATGTTAGTATAACTTATTTTGTAGTTTCTCTTTGCTCACAAAAGATGAAGATGTGGTGCCTTCAAATTCTGCTGTTCATCTTCTTCAGTAAGTTCTTTGAATTAATTTACAAATTATTTAAAATTTAATATTTATTGCATTTATTTGTATCTATGCAAAGACAAGCATTGTATAGAATAATAGCACCTTGATATTGGTTTTGGTATGTGTCTCCCTCTCTCTTTCTTTTTTTTTAAGTTAACAATTTTTTTTTTCTGTTGTTGTAGTGACCGGTGCAGCAGAGATTATCTATGTGTTTGGATATGAAGGAAAAGAAGCTAAAGTTACCTGCTCTTATGACGAGACATACAAGTCTAATGAGAAGTACTTGTGCAGAAACAACTGCTGCAGTGATGATGATGTTCTGATCACAACAAAAAATGCAAATAAAAAGGAATTCTCCATCAGTGATGACAAAAACATAAAAGTTTTCACAGCCACCATCTTTAATCTCAATCAAAATCATGCTGGGAAATACTGGTGCGGGGTGATGATTAGTGGAGGATTGGATTACTACCCTGCTGAAGTCAAAGTGGAGGTGGTTTCAGGTAAATTGAGCTGATTGTCATCACATTTTGATGTTAATAAGAATTGTCATGTAATTCTTATGTCTTATAATGATATTTACAGTGAAGTCAGTCTGAATATAGTCAGAGGTAAATAAACTCCATATCAAATTTCTATATTGTTGTCAAGTAAAATTCATTATTTTGTTAATCAACACACTTTGTTTGATTTGTACTGGTTGACCTTATAATTTATTATGAATATGGGATCACAAAACAATAAATTCAGTTATCTACAATGTTAGGTATTTGTAATGAGGCACATCTTTGTTAAATATACTTCTATGTAAAGACATGGTCTCCTCCACTACACTTAGGTGACAAATTTATTTACTTCGTAGATTAATGTTGAACAAACTTCTAATTTAGAAAAGTTAGGATTTTTCAGTGTCCATCAGTTGTCCATATGAGTCTCAGGACCAGAACAACATGAAGTACATCTGCAGAGGAAACCAGCCGTCCTCATGTCTGCAGCAGGCACTAATCACCTCTAACAACAGACAAAACACACAGTTCAGTCTGACTGATGACAAGAAGTCAAAATTCACAGTGACCATTACCAGTTTGACCGAAAATGATTCTGGGTCGTACCTTTGTGGAGTGAAGAGAAACACAGGACTGGATGTTTTCTCTGCTGTTGATCTGGATGTCAGAGGTGAGAGGTCACAGATCTACCTCATCACACACTGAGTTGAGTCACTGTTGTTTCACATCAATAGAAATGTACATAAAGTAAATGGAGTTTTTGTTTGCAGTGTCCCTATCCACCACAACATGGGACAAACAGGAAGTTCCTCTGTAAGGGAGACCACCACAGAAACTGTACAGACATGGTGACCAGTCAAAACAGCTCAGGACAGACTGACGTCAGGTTCACTCTGCTAGATGATGTTTCTTCCAGTTCTTTCTCAGTGACCATCACAGAGCTGAAAGCAGGTGATGCTGGGACATACTGGTGTGGTTCAGACTCACAGTGGACTTTTGGAAACTACACCAAGATTCAACTGTCACTAGGTAAAAATGTGGTGGTCTTTAACCCTGTGGTTTTCATTGTACTGAGTGCACTGACGTTCATACTGTTATTTGTCCTGGTTGTAATTTGTAAATACAAATGTCACAAAGTGCAAGGTATGTTTTACATACAGTACAAATGTATGCACGCAAACAGAAACATGAACACATACACAAAGGCAATGCAGTACCCGACTAGAAGGTGCCCAGACTGGAAACTCCTTAACTCTGCTGTAGGATTGCAATGTTCACGTGGGCAACAACTGTGAAACTTGGAGGGGCGTGATTTGGAGGAAAGGCCTCCCCCATCTGAACCTGAATGGAGTTCTGTTATTGGACTTCGGTTCTAGTCACAGGTTTGTCAGTAACATGCACCATGTTCAACCATAAGGGTATCCATCAGTGCATGTTGCACCATGACATCCTAGGGTAGAGCTCTGACCATATGTCTTGGACACTTGGATGAAGAGAGGGGCTGAGCTGTCAACTGATCACCACCTGGTGGTGAGCTGGATCCGGTGGCAGAGGAGAAAGATAGACAGACTTGGCAGACCCCAACGTATTGTGAGGGTCTGTTGAGAACATCTGGTGGAACCCTGTGCCGGAGGGGTCTTCAACTCCCACCTCTGAGAGAGCATCAACCAGATCCCAAGGGAAATTGGGGACATTGAGTGTAAATATTTCTCCGCCTCCATTTTTGATGCCAATGTCTGGAATGTTTGGTGCCTGTCATGGCAGCAATCCCTGAACACGGTGGTGGACACCAGAAGTAAGAGATGCTATCAAGCTGACAAAGAAGTTTTACTGGACCTGGTTAGCTTGTGGGAGTCCTGAGGCAGCTGATAGGTAACGGCATGCCAAGCTGCTCACCTCAACTGGGGACATTTTTGGATGGTGATAGGAATACTTTTAGGGCTGGGGACTCTGAGCTGGATTCATCCATCATCCTGGCTAAAGTCACTGAGCTAGTTGGTAAGCTCTGGTAGTTGGTGGATAAGATTCACACTAAGTACTTTAAGTCTTTGGATGTTGTGGAGGTGACATGGCTGACACACCTTTGTAGCATTGCTAGGCGGTCGGGGACAGTGCCACTGGACTGGCGGACCAGGGTGGTAGTCCCTGGAGAGGAGTGATAGTCAAACCTCAAGTTGAAGGGGAAAATGTGTCTTTCTTTCTGGTAGTGGAACAATGGATCAGCTCTATAGCCTCACTAGAGTGCTCGAGGGTTCATGGGAGTTCACCCAACCAGTAGACATGTGCTTTGTGGACTTAGAGAAGGCATTTGACCGTGTCCCTTGTGGTATCCTGTGGTGGGTTCTTCTGGATGAATGATTGCTCAATGAAACTTTGCTTCTGGAGCTGCTTCTGCCAACATGTGTAACCAGGCAACACCAAACAAACACACCACTTGTTCTGGTGCAGGACTGTTGACACTGTGCACTAAAGTCTTCTTAAAGCAGCTCATCAGCTTTGTGTCAGTAACTGACCTGTCATAAAATGAGCGCTGAGGTTTTAGTGTCACTGCCAGACTATGACAACAGAGCTGTGTCTCAGGGGGTCCTGAAAGAGTCTCATGTAGAGCCTACAGACCTCCTCAGAACTAATCCGATAATCTGAACTGCAGAACAAGAAGATAAGGACCAGACCTGGTACAGGACACAGTGGAGGAGGCTGTTAAAGATAAACATTGACAGGACAGTGAACAGCTCGTCAGGGATGAAGTTCAGCCAGGACAACCTGAACAAGGCCCTGTAGGAGGAACAGGCCACCAACAGTCTCAGGTCAGAGTGCTGCAGAGTAATGATGATGAAGATCAGTGTGATGCGAGCTCAAAGCGTCACTGTGGTAAATGATTTCAAGTTTTCAGTGAACTTAATTAAGTTGTTTGTGTGTCAGACTGCTGGTGGAGCAGGTGCTGCAGGACACCACTGAGGATCTGAGAGTCCAGTGCTCCAAGGTGGACCAAGCCTTCAGCCAGCGCTGTGTGGAGCTGGAACAGGCCAAGACTCAGCTGGAAATGAAGCTTACAAAAGTGCACAGAGACCAAGACAGTCAGTCATTCAGACAGATAGTAAGGGTGATTTATTGATTGGTTATTAATTGTGTGACCATGTGTGTACAGACCTTGAAGCAGATCGGGCTCCAGGAGAGGAATATTCTGGTTCTACAGAACCTAGCTCAGTCCAGACTTTACCATTACTCTCTCAGACCCAACATGGAGCTCTGCAGGGATGAACCCCAGCTCAGGTACACACACACACACACACACACACACACACACACACACACACACACACAGATCTGAATCATGTGCTGTCTCATCTTTCTGTTCATCTCCTGTCTTGCTGCTTCTGTGTCTAGTTTGGAGGGGGAGGTGAGACAAATTGATGCCACTCTGATTTCTCTGAGTCAGCAGCTGAGCGAGGCCAGAAGCTCCCCGTCCCACCTGGAGGAGTCACGCATGGCTCTAGAGAAAGACATTAACTGTAAAACTCACTCACTGTTCATTGATAGAGACAAGTGCATGACTCACCGTAAACGATACCCAACAGTCTCCACACTGTCAGGATACTAAAGGTAAATGAAGCACGATGATGAGTTTTCATGAAATTATGTTCTCTGAACTTCATCCTGAATGTACAGTGGACAAACATTTTATGAATATCTGTAGTGTCCATAGTAAATCATGTTGTTCTGGTTCTGAGCCTCGTATGAACAACTGATGGACACTGAACCTCCCTCATAACTTTGGACTTGGTGGAAACATTGCAGAAGTTGTCTGTCAGAAAGTGTTACGAAGACAAAACATATACTCCAATACAATTATCAATATTAAAATCTGCAATACAAAATAAAAAAATATTACTTACATATTATGAATTAATTAATTAATATTATTACAGCTCTGCCTCCTGTCTTTTCTTCAGTGCCACTGTCTCTAAGTAGAACAGCAGATTGCACTTTGCCGGGTTCAGCCGGAGCCCAGCCTGACGGATGATGGTGAAGACCTCCCGCAGGTTTGCGCACCCTCAAAGTCTCTGGCATGCACTAACAGATCGTCCAAATACACCACACAGCGGCTCCGGGGAATGTCTTTCAGCACCCGCTCCATGAGGCGCTCAAAGGTGGCGGGGGCGTTACACAGTCCAAATGGCATGACCCGGAACTGCCACAGTCCCTGGCCGATGGTGAAAGCCGTTTTGGCTCAAGCCTCCGGGGCCAGCTCCATTTGCCAGTAACCGCTCCTCAGGTCCAGGGAGCTGAACCAACACGACCCCGCCACATAATCCAGAGCGTCATCGATGGGGGGTAGTGGATAAGAGTCTTTTAGAGTGACGGCGTTAAGGCATCTGTAGTCTACACAGAGTCGCCAGCCACCCTCTTTTTTCCTCACCATCACCACTGGGCGGTGATCAGCTCCGCTGCCGCTTGGCGTTTGGAGAGAGGCAGCCGGTGGAGTTGCAGGCGGATGGGCTGGGCCTCACCGGTGTTGATGTGGTGTTGCACCAGCCCTGTTCTGGTGCAATCTTCAAGCCGTAAGTGCCATAAAAACGCCACTTTATAGCACGATTTCCCTCATAAAACGCCGCTTTTTCCGGCATCTAACCTGTCATGACGCCGTTTATTGCGTCCAAAGCGCTGCTTTAATGAAAACCGGAGCGGCGCATTCGACATCACTTCCGGTCGCGTCGGACGCCGTCGAAAACGCCGCTCTACTATGGGATAATGATCTCCGCCCTCAGGTTTTCACAGCCTATCATTTCAAACTTGAGTGGCCCAATCACGGCTGAACCAGAACAGTCTCACCAAGTGAACACAGATATGCAAAGATAGAAAGTGATGCCAAGGCTGTGTCTCATCCTGTAAGCTGTCCATTACATATTATTAAATCTGTGTGAAGCCTGTTAGCAATTCACTCGCATGGTATTTGTCTTTCAGAAAGACAAACTATATTTTTGCAATGAATGAAATGGCTAACGATATACTTTAAAAAAAATAAACAACCATTATTCACCGGGGGCATCTGCGTATGCCTGTGCTGGACTCTACATGGTAAAAGCTTAAAATTACGTCCCGATGATTATTATTATTCTTACACATTCACTGTTCATGTACTGTTCTTTGCTTGTGTAGAGCTGCGTTGCGAGATGTCAAGTCAATTCTAAAAAGGGCTATACAGATTAAATTGAATTGAATTAAACTTAAGGAATAGTTCGACTCTACATAATAAAACCTTAAAACTACGTCTGAATTCCATCTGCCTTTATAGCTCACCGGGAAGGGCGGAGCGCTTCGATTCCCAGTCGTTCCTTTTCAAATGTGGTTATTCACCATTTTGCTTTGCTTGAAACATGTAATTACTCCTTTCTATCTTGCCATTTATAGCTTTTGACGAAGTGTGGTGTTATAGCTCACCGGGTTGGGCGCAGCGCTGGACATCTCATGATCGCGGGTTCGATTCCCCTTCGTTTCTTTACAAATATTTTTATTCATCATTTTGCTTTTTTTGTATAGGAATTGTGATAAAACATTTAATTACATTGTTTATCAATGAATATTGCTAATGTAACTTTTATTGTCCTCCTCATCTTTGCATCCTGTGCCATTTTAAATAATATCACGTTTATGTTCTTTTTCCTCAAGCCTTCTATCAAACCCATGGTCAACTGGCAGCGTGTCTTTGGTGACTGGGCGATTCAACGGGTGTCGGTCATCACAGCACCATAAATTCCATCTTCCAATTAACTGCTGATAGGGTTTTTACACTCTTCTCCTACATAAGAAGACATGCATCACATTTGTATACTTACAACTTGATTGTACATTCACATACGTATTTAAGTGACATACTAACTTAGACCCGGTATGCCAAAATAAAACATGTACCATACGGTCTCAATGCAAATTCACTCAGCTGTACAGCACTCTACAGACAAGTAAGAGCAATCAGTACGAAGTAAAAGCATTAAAGATGTTTATTGAATTGCTTGTAAAGAATAAAACATTTCAAAACATATTGATATAGTTCCAAGCCTGTCAATTGAGAAACAACCTTTACAAACACCTGCTTTGATGTATTACAAATTAAATGTTTGAAAGAGTCATTGTCTCACTGTAACTCACTGTGTCCTAGACTCCAAGAAGGATATTAGGTCACATAGGGTTAATACGCCATATTGTCCTCTGTTACCGCTAAGAGGGTCAAACTGTGCTTGAATCTGCTCCATTGTGGCATTGTCCAAGTTATGCTGGATAGCAGTAGCAGGAGCAGTGCCAGGCGGAGCCACCAAGACTGGGTCGGCTGAAGCTGTGACTGGACCAGCACCAGGAGCCCCAAAGATGTCTTGCATGGCAGTGGATTGTCTGCCTTGCTGTTCGAGACAGCCTCTGACAAACAATTGCAGTGGGGTCATGTGTCGCTCTGTCCTCAAGCCATGGTTGTTCCACTGCCTCATGAAGTCCGACAGATCTCTGTTTATCCTTGGTATGTAGATGTAGTGAAGAGCCCAGAGGTGCACTTCATTCCCAAGGTCAATGATGCCTTCATTTTCAAGATGGTGAAACAACCAATGATAGACATTTGTTAAACCACGCCAAAGATCACCCCAGAGTCTCTCAATCCTTTGGTTGTGAACACTCCTGCCTTGGAGAGCACTGCCTCGTTGACGACCTCTGAAAATGTTCATCATCAAGGCCACAGCGTTGTTCTCCCCTCCTCTGTCAGTCCTAACCCTGGAAGGTACTCCATGGCGGACCACAGCGTCAAGGAAATTTTGCAGCACAGTGCTGCTGCGGTTGTTGTCCGAGGCACGAAGGAAGACCACAAGACGGCTATATCCATCAATAGCCCCATGAATGACTATCCTCCACCTAATCAATAAAGATAGTGTTAAATATGTGTACGTACATACCACATGGCAAAGCCGTAATAATGGTGTGACATTGAATTATTCACCAAAACCAATATAAATGTGTTGAAGTACAAACCTTATTAGCTTGTGGTTTCCATCTATGTGCCATAAAGAATTTGGACCTGCCACACGATATACTCGTCTTTCAGGTCTCTGCATTAGGGCTCGAAATGCAGCTGCCCCTGGATTTAATCTGAGCATGCTTGCTCGCACTCTACTGCGCTGAACACGAAGTCCTCTTGAAAGCAGAGATGCTCTGACGGCTTCTGGACCAATCAGGTCATTGCCTGCCTCGATGTCTTGGATAATTTTGTCCAGTTCAGCATCTTGCATCTGGGCATAAAGTGAGGAGCGTGTCAAGTTGTACCTTCTGTAATAGATAAAAATAAACAAAAAAGAAATTAACAAAATAACTATAGCATTTCAAAACAACCATTATCTGATACCCATGTCCAAAATGAGTTAGATGCACTTTCATGAGCACGCTCATGCTCCGAATAATCGCTATGCTCTGAAGCGCAATTACGCCACTCACCTCAAACGTCTTTTCACTGTAGTCAGAGACACTTGAAGAATATCTGCAATTGCAGGCGCAATGAAGCCCAATGACCTGAGGAATGACAGCTGCTCAAGGGTGATGGAGTAATGAGGTCGACCTCTGCCTTCCCCGGTAACCAGTGGTGCCTGGTAACCAGAAGTGCCTGTCACAATACATGCTCAAAGTTACCCAGTGGCATAATTTTTCATGACGTTGTAGAACATGACATTGAGCTTGCATCAAATAACATTGTTGGTGAAACTGTTGTGGGCATTGTTGTGTCAAATCTCATATGCTGGTGAAGAATAAAATGGGCACGGCCGACATAAGTTTCATTATTTTGAAAGAAGCTCAATCAACACCCGAGCAGTCAGAGTGAAGAAAGACCCAAATGTGTGTCACCACAGCACTGATATGTTCTTACCTTGAAGCGGTCTACTTGACGTTTGGACCTCCTGAATGTATTCTGATAATATATTGATGATTTCATCCGCATCAGCATCACTTAACAATCTGCCCTTTGCCCACTGGATGCTCCTCTGCAGCAGCTCTATCCTGAGTAGTGATTCAAACAGATTTCATATAATCAGAGACCGCATCCAACTATGTGATGGATTTTCTTTGATGGTCATTACTGAAACAAAAGGCCTTTCCCAGAACCACAATTTTGTCTTTTCTCATGACTTTACTACTGGTACAGTATTGAGTGCTTGTAACATCCAAACTTTCAGTACGGTGAACACTTCGAATCGACACGTGTTTCTTATCCTGTAGAAGCCGCTCACAGAGTCCGCTTCTGTGACGATTGCAAATTAACTATATATAATTTCCAGTTTTTCAAGAAATCTACTTAGTTTTTACAAAGTAAACAGAAACAACAACCTAAAAAAATATTTGACCGAAACTGCCCCTCGTGTTCGGGCATCCATAACGCAAAATACATGACCAAAAACAAGCCTATGCTCGTCTTACTCTGTCCACTGTCTTCCTTGATTAACTATAAAGGAGTGAGAATGTTGTACACGATATAAAGTCATGGATAGCGGTAATCGAACTCACCCTGTTATTGTTTGCTAACGTCAATACCATATAGACACTCTCGTTTCACAGCTCACATACCTTCTTAATGTCGATTGTACAACTTCAGGTGTAACGTCATCCTCCAGAAGACGCCGAGTGCAGTCCTCGACAATATGCCTACATCGGTTCATCAAAGTTCTCAGAGACATCTTGTGTAGCTCTCTCCACGAAAACACGGTTCTTTGAAACGGGAGTTTGTTGTTTTCCTTCTTCAGTGCAACTGCATTGTGAACAGTACACACATTAGCAATTAGCAATTAGCACGGCACCTAACATGTATGAAAGACAAATAAACACATTAAATAAAGTAGTTAAACAAATAAAAGGCAAGTCTATGAGTCTCTTGGAATGTCTGGCTTTGGCTTCACACGTAGACAACTTTAACTTTAAGTAAAATATAGCTCGAGCGCCGAGTGTCGAAGGAGCCATCTGCTTACCTGCAGTCCGTGTGGTGCGATCTTCATCAGCTTGCTCCTTTTGAATCTCGAAAGTCTCGCGAGACACATCACCTATATGCTAATGTCTCTTAATCACGTCAGAGCGAGACTTTGGTGTACATAAGTATTACATTACAGCAAATGAGATATTGTAATATTTACATTTCAATATAACTTATCATTTATCAATTTGAAACAAAGGTAAACAATCTGCACCATATTATAAACTCATAACACCATGAACACATTACAGGGGCGCTTACAGTACATCTTGAACCTGAAATTCTGAAGTGGTATTGTTACACCGGAACAGTTTATATTGTTCGCCCTTGCTGCTTCTCATTCTACTGTTATATATAATATAAAAATGATCGTTCATAACGTTAAGATCCGATATCGGACAGTTCTTTAGCCATTGTGGCTGTGTCGTGGATTTTGTTATTTCGATTGCCACCAAATGGTGATCGATCCTCCTTCACTCACTCACTTCACTCCAAGAACCTTGAAAGACAACTACTACTGAAGCTTTACTGTCACTTCAATGAGTGAAAATGCAAACATGCAGACACAGTTTATTATAAAGTGAGCCCTCTGTTGTTAGCTGCCATTTGGAGGGCAACTCATTACAGATGGAGCGGCCAATTTCGGCTGGCTCGTTTCTGCAGGAATCCTGCCTGATCCCTGCATGACATTTGCATGACTCAGGCACCAACGCACCAAGCCCCCCTGCACCAGTCACGACCCCCCACTGTAAAGTACTTAATGCATAGCTGTCTTGTTAACGCCCCCTAAAATTTTCCACAAGAATGAGTTGCAATCTCACATTCATGGACCAGGTGGAACAGAGATGCGTAATCCAGTTATATTTAAGTTATATATTAAAATAATGCATGATGCTCTCCTGCAGAAGTTACAGAAAATTATAGCAGTTTTGAATAAAATGCCTACATGGTAAATGGTAAATATGGATATTTAATTTGTGCTAATTATACTACTTGCTTACTACTGTACTTATTGGTTAGCACTAAAATTACTGGCATTTTTTTAACCACTCGGGAATAACTTTCACATTTAACTTTCACATTAACTTCCAGTTTAGCTTCACTTCAGAAATGTAAAGAACCGGGTCGTTAGGTGGACAAAAGACTGAGTAGCTGTGAAGACCATCCCCCAAGAAGGACACAAACTGTAGAAGCTACTGTTTCTGCTCCAGATAGAATCAGTTGACATGACTCAAGTACAATACTCAACTCTGACTTTAATTTAACTTTTACAATGTTTTCTCTCAGCTTTTCCGTTGTAGTGGAAAGTCTCTTTCACTAGATTTATCCTTACATGCATAGCAATGTAAATGCAGTTTGTCTCCATACAATTTTCAGACAAAACAACCTATAGCTCAGATGTTAACGCCACTTTAAATTAAACAAAATGCAAATTTTTGCTGCGTCTTATTTAAGGTTTGCTTGTTGTTAACATTCAAGTTGTGTTTCCTGATTCTGTGAGCTGTTTATCCTGAATATTATATAATAATAAAATGAAACAGAAGTGAAAGAATATCAGCTGACAGAACTCCACAAACACATATATACGTATTCAGCCGTGTGTTTCGTTTATTACTGGACAAGGTGACAGCACATATTCTGGTCTTCTGCATTGGTGTTTGTCCAGTGTTGTGGAAATTTTCTCAGCTCTGGTGTAATGGGAATTTAAGCTCTTTGCATCTACTGATATCTAACTTCCTCAAACACAACCTTCTGTTTTCTCAACAAAGTGTGAAACAAACTTTGTCTTTTTGATCATGTTGAAGATGTCTCTCAGGAACTATCATCTGGGTGTAAGATCCTGCGGGAAACTCTTCCAAACCCACATCCCAGGGAAATCAGTGACACCTACACAGACAAAAGGCGGTGGTGGGGAGTTTCCCCAGGTGTAAAAGCCCTGATTTCCCTTTGTCCCAGGTCTTTCTTCATTCTAACCATTTAGCATATTTGATTGACCTTTCCTTGCAAAGAAATAAAACCTTGTCGGCCGGCAGAGGTCTCCATTTCCTTACTCACTGGCACTCTTTGCCTTGTCTGGGAGCGGTGAAATTGTTCGACAATGAATGGATGCATTCTGTTGTGATTTTATTCTGGGTAACTGAGTATTTTATTCACACCTGTAAAGAACTGGCTCATCAGTTGAGCAAAGGACTGCGAGTTGGTGTGAAGACCACATAACAAGTCCCCCATGAAGGATGAAGAATGTAGATGCACATTTCTGCTCTAAAAGAATGTAATTACAATGACCCAACTTTCAGACAACCTGGTTTAGAAAATGGTCAAACGGAAGTGGATGTTTATAAAATATGTAAATATAATCCAACAGTGCTTAGTTAGGCTTAAAAGCTGTAGGTTTATGGCTTCTGGATATACAGTTTATAAGTTCCTTATAGTAAACCAACAACTAACATAAGAGGTTTTTGCGAAGGTGTGTGCTTTAACCAATAGGCTATTTGAGGTGATGGATCTCAAAAATATCTGGTCCTCCTGACTCAGGTGAAGTTGTTGCTTTCTAGAGCAGAAACATTTCTCAGCAACATTGCAGGTAACATCAAATAAGGCGACAACACTGCAGGACTTCAGAGAGAAGCAGGGTGGTGTAAGACCATTGTAACAAGTGCTGATGGTTGGTCGTTCTGTCTGAATGGAGGCTCCTATTGTCATGTTTATCTAAGCTTGATTAGAAGATTCAAAGTCCTTTCTAAAGATAAACAGCTCCTGAAAAAGGCAGATTGAGAAACACTACATCCAGGTGCAATGAGAATTGGTGAATTTCATTAGGTACATTTGTGTAGTCCAAGGCAGCCTAATACACCCAGAAACTGATAAACCTCTAGAAGGTAGTCTGCCAGCTGTGGCAGCGTGAGCTGCTATTCTGCTTATTTATAATAAACAAAGTTGGTACAATATTCAATGCTGACATGAATAAACCTTTACAAAGTTTTCTCAGTTGAAGCGGTCATGTGACTATTGTCAGTCTGTCTGTCTGTCTCTGTCTGTCTGTCTTACCAAACAGTGTGTGATAATGACATTATCAATTTTAAATTCTGTTGTCAGAACTGTGTCTATACTTAGTATTTGACATTGGCTTTAAGGTGAGATTTTTTGATCAAAGCTCCACCTTTATGTTGGACCCTGGAATTGCATCATTGGTACCAAAAATAGGAGAGGCCACATTAGCGTTTCTCACACCTTGTCTACAGAGCACAAGGGGGGGGGCGCCTGACAATTGCCTGAAAGGCGCCTGATAAGTGACTGATCAGCGCCTGATAAGTCGACTGAAATCAGCGAAAATGAGCTGCTCCATCTTTATATACTGGAAAAGTTTAATTCTTCCAACAATATATTCTTTATGTTGTGATATGTTTTTACTAATTTATTTTTACTTATTTCTTTTCATCACTTGTGTACAATTTTTGGCTACTCTACCCACATCTGCAGGTGACATCCAGGGAAAACACGTAAGAGAGCGATGAGCGATGCCATTCGGAAAATACCATATATGGACATTAGACCCTACTACCGGAGGGACAGGAAGAAGTCTTTATTTATGTCTGTATTTATTGTTAATATTCTTTTGTATTAAAGATTTGCATGTCGCACTAAATAGGAAAGAAGGTAGTTTGAAGCATTTTTGATTATTATAAAATATTTGCCATTTACTCTCAATTCAATCTGTAGTGATGCACGTGAATGGCACGGGACTGGCAGGTGAATGGCACGGGACTGGCAGGTGAATTGGAAGGGACTGGCAAGTGATTGGCTTGCGCCAATAATATAAAAGGTCAATGTTCGATGCTCACATCCAGAACCACCAGGGAACATGGCTGGTAACTACCGGAGACGACTGACCGACATCAGGGATAGATTGAATCCCGCAATCAGTAGGGCTGTCAATCAGGCGGCCTCAGAGGAAGAGAACTCTTTACCGCAAAGGTAAGAAATAAGTGTACGGAATACATTACTGTATGCAGTAGCAGGATAAATTTGTATGTGAGCTCATTGTCGCATTAACGTTAGAGGACCTCGTTTAATTACATGGACTGCTTGTGGGCTTTTGACCTGCTGACTATCCAGTTGATAATTTTCGTTATCAAACTGTCTCACTCATGTAATAGCGCTTACGTTAACGTTACTTTTTAAACATTTTCCAAGAATTTTTAACAGCAAGAGATATTCCTATTTTTACTGTTATTCTGCCACAGACTTCAGATGTTCCCACAGGAGAGAGGTGGAGGGCCTATCCGGCGGAGAGCACGTGGAACACAGAGGCCACGCATGGTGACTTTCAAAGTCTCAGTACTTCGCAGCAGCTCGGTGGTTCGCTACAGATCTACCAGGGGTAATTGCATTAAGTTTGCTATTTACTTAATATTTTAATTATTTATAATAATTATTATTATATAGTGGATAATTATTTATTATTATCCACTGGGTCCTATTTTATCATAATCTTCGTGACATTTATTGTTTCAAACATTTATGAAATTGTTCACAGGAACTGTGTTAATAAATAATGTTTCAATATTTACATAGTTTCATAGTTTTGTACTTACTTTATTTTCATGTCTTCAATTAAATGGTTATGTACGTTGCCCACTTTGACTGCTTTAGGAGGGCTTGTTCTGTACTGAAGTAGTAATTACCAAAGAATTAAATACTAGCCTGGGTCACAAATTCACTAATAACTCATCAATATCTGCTACATTTAATTTATCATATAATAATAAACTGTGTATATTTTCTTGTGTTTGGGCACTTTTGTTCATAGATGCCAGTCCTATCCAGCGAGTGGTATTCCCACTGGATTTGGATTCTGAGGGATTCATCCGACTGCTGCGTGACAATTTTGCTGACCTGCCTGAGGAGTTTGACCTGTGCAGGGTCAATGGACAAAGGCACGTTATACCCCTGGATGTAACAACACCAGGGGAAATTTCTTCCAGAAATGCCTTGGGCCGCTCGGCATTGTACCTTAGGCCAAAGGTAAATGTAATATACATGCTCTTTGACCACACCTATAGCAGAACTCCATATTCAGAGAAACTTGGTCAATCACAGATGGAAATTGCTTGAGTTATGCAGTTTTCCAAGCTAATGTTATGGTCATAGCTGATCTCCTCTCACTTATACACATCTCATTCTACACATGCTAACATACATCCCTAAAGACACTCAATGTGTCTGCCACTGTTGATCTGTATTCTGTTTTCATGAATGACACATTTAATTCACCCTCACTGGTTCTGACTTGTTATATAATTTTTTTTTTCAACCAAGCCTGCCACAGCAAGCCACACAGTCGGATCTGGTCCGGAACAGCCACCCGCTGTCAGACAGTAAGTGTATTTTGCGACATTTGACTGCATATGTTTGGCTATCCATTACAAGTAACAGGCACTGAAACCTAGTTTATTTTGTCAGGACTGC
The DNA here is from genome assembly GCF_900324465.2 of Anabas testudineus. NCBI lineage: Eukaryota > Metazoa > Chordata > Actinopteri > Anabantiformes > Anabantidae > Anabas > Anabas testudineus. The sequence continues at coordinate 19,451,335 of NC_046610.1, forward strand.
CACAGCAAGCCACACAGTCGCACCTGGTCCGGAACAGCCACCCGCTGTCAGACAGTAAGTGTATTTGGTGAAGGCCGTATCCCCAGTGTAAAACAGCAATGACCTCCTGAGACCCCCCTCATGCATTTTAAGAATCAATGTTTCATGAATTTAAATCAGCTACTACACATGATGTTTTCAGATAAACTGCACCTTAATGACTATGACTTGTTAGACATCAGTTTTTGTTTTGTTGCTTGCATTTTAAATTAGGTTTTTAAATTTTTGTTGCAATTTAATTGCAGCACAGTTACATGCTGTGTTTTAGAGACAGTTTTACAACTGCAATTACACCTCCATTTGTGGAATGGTAACTGATGTCTTGTGAATATGTTGTGGATTCTAGAGAGGACTTCTATGTCATCTCTGACATGTCAGATGTCGAAGAGGTCCCCCTGTCAGCGCCAAATGATGACAGTGAAGATGTATGTATATCAAAGAGCATGTATCATTGTTCCTAATGTCATTTACCCTTAGTTATTGCACTGTTCAACATGTAGTGATCAATGTCCAACCCTTGTCATTACAGGAGGCAAAGAGTCTGGCTGAGAGGAAAACATCCCACAGATCCAAAGCCAGATAGTGGCTCACTTTTTGTACCATCGGTGAGGATTGCTTATGTTTCTTGATTTATTTATTTTTTCTAGGTTCTCTCATTGTTTTCAGTTCCGACATGGGTCAGCTGTCAGACATCAATAGCAAAGTTTTATTAATATGTTGTTGTTAATATGTTTTGGGGGATTAGAAAAAGTTATGTGTGTGATATTTTAATCTTTGTGCAATATCTGGTACAACTTCAAAGGGCTTCAAATTATCTTGAACAACAAGCTGGGTAATTGAAATGATAGCACTTTAGAACACCCATTGTTTACTGGAATGTTTAAAGTTAATTCTAAAATGAAAGATTTCTAGTCAATGAATAATTTTCAACATTGACGAAGGTGAGCAATAAAATGTGCCATAACATTAATTCTATTCAACAGCGTTGCCAGCATGATTCAGCAGTTCACAGAGGGCATGAACTCCTGTGGTGGTTTCTGGGACATGGTGAAGCTCTACAGGAAGCAGTTCCTACCACTGTTCACATCGTGCAGCAGCAACACCAAACTAACCAGGAACAGTGTGCAGCAGCTCTTCCAGGTAGAGTGGAGTGTGCAAGGCAGCAACCAGAGGGAGGAAGAGGAGAAAACGATATATAGCTGGGAATGGTGGCTCATTGAAATCCATGAAAGGTGAATATGCCTATGTCAATGTCTGTTCATTACATAATATATTAGTTGAACTATGTACAGGCAGATTAAGAATGATCTCAATACAAGAAAGCATTACAAAGAGACACAAAAACAAAGAAAAAACAAAGTTATTTGGCTGACAATGGGGACATAGCATTGAACAGTAGAAAAGTTAAGTAATTAAGTAGGTTTGACGTTTCTATTTATGTTGTGTAAATGTTGACAGAAGGAGGAACGGACATAACATACGAGGACGTCCTGGCTTTTGTGACTGGAGCCAACGCTGTTCCCCCTTTAGGGTTCCCCCATCCTTGTACAATTCAGTTTTTTGACAAGGAGCCAGGTCTGAAAAGACTACCATATGCTTCCACCTGTGCCCTTACCCTTTCCCTCCCAAGAGGTGTGGAGGATGAGACCGAATTTACAAGGTTAATGGAGACGGCCTTCAAAGAGTCCCTTGGCTTTGGTAAGGTTTAGCTGTGCAGTTTGTTAGTGTAGTTTAGCTCACCACTTTTCATTGCTTTTTATACGTTCTTGTTACTGAACTGTTGATTTTTTATATTATATATATAAATATGTATATTTATATTTATAATTTTTAATGTCACATTTAATATACTTGTTTGTGTAAAATAAATATAAATCTTTCTCATTTCTATCTGTGTTTCTGTGGGAGGTTGGAGGGATACTAGTGTTATTTCACTCATCAGGATGCATTATATTAGTGGTGCAGACCTTTTTATTTACCGAGGGAATTCACCACTGTTTTCATCTTTGGAGTTTACATCCCTCCTGGCGTTAATGCCAGAGAGGCGTTGGGTGAACTACATGGAGCTATCAGCGACGTGCAGAACGCCCAACCTGACGGCCTGGTCATCATTGCCGGAGATTTCAACCATGTAAATCTCAAGTTAGTGCTCCCTAAACTCCATCAGCATGTGGACTTTGCTACGAGGGGGGAGAACGCGCTGGATCGTGTTTACACTAACATCCCCGGCGCGTACCGAGCGGAGCCCCGCCCCCACCTCGGATACTCAGACCACATCTCTGTTATGCTAATTCCAGCATACAGACCACTTGTCCGACGCTCCCAACCGGTTCTGAAGCAGGTAAAGACCTGGCCAGCAGGAGCCATCTCTGCTCTTCAGGACTGCTTTGAGTGCACCGACTGGGACATGTTCAGGGAGGCTGCAACCACCGGTGATTCCGTCAACTTGGAGGAGTACACATCATCAGTGACCAGCTACATCAGCAAGTGTGTTGATGATGTGACCATCTCCAAGACCGTCACTACACGCTCCAACCAGAAACCGTGGATGACTGCTAGGGTGCGTGCGCTGCTGAAGTCGAGGGACTCCGCCTTCAGAGCAGGAGACATGACGGCCTTAAGAACAGCAAGGGCTGAACTGTCCCGAGCCATCAGAGAGGCGAAGCGCGCGCACGCCAGGAGGATCCACGGCCACTTTGAGGACAGCGGAGACAGCCGGCGCATGTGGCAGGGCATCCAGGCGATCACTAACTACAAGACAACTCCACCCGTCTGTGTTAGCGATGCCTCCCTCCCAGATGTGCTGAACGACTTCTACGCCCGATTTGAGGTACAGGTAAAGAATAACACGGTAGCTAGGAAATCCACCCTTCCCCCAAATGATCAGGTGCTCTGTCTCTCCACAGCCGACGTGAGGAAGACTCTACGCAGAATCAACCCACGGAAGGCTGCTGGTCCTGACAACGTTCCTGGCAGGGTCCTCAGGGAATGCGCAGATCAGCTCGTGGATGTCTTCACTGACATCTTCAACATCTCCCTGAGCAGCGCCGTTGTTCCTACATGCCTCAAGTCAACGACCATCGTGCCGGTGCCGAAGACGTCTACTGTCTCCTGCCTCAACGACTACCGCCCTGTTGCACTCACACCCATCATCATGAAGTGCTTCGAGAGGCTGGTCATGAGGCACATCAAGTCCCAGCTTCCACCCTCACTGGACCCGCTGCAGTTTGCGTATCGTCCAAACCGTTCCACGGACGATGCCATCACCACTACTCTCCACCTGGCTCTCAGCCATCTGGACAACAAAGACTCATATGTTCGAATGCTGTTCATAGACTTCAGCTCAGCATTCAACACCATCATTCCCCAGCAGCTGATTGGGAAGCTGAGCCGACTGGGTCTGACCACCTCCCTCTGCAACTGGATCCTGGACTTCCTGACTGGGAGACCCCAGTCAGTCCGGATCGGGAACAGCATCTCCAGCACCACCATGCTGAGCACTGGGGCCCCACAGGGCTGTGTGCTCAGTCCACTGCTGTTCACTTTGCTGACTCACGACTGTGTAGCGATGCACAGCTCGAATCAGATCATCAAGTTCGCTGATGACACGACTGTGGTGGGTCTCATCAGCAAGAACGACGAGTCAGCGTACAGAGAGGAGGTACATCAGCTCTCAGCCTGGTGCAAGGCCAACAACCTGTCTCTGAACGTTGGGAAAACTAAAGAGATGGTTGTTGACTTTAGAAGAGCAAAGAGTGACCACTCTCCACTGAACATCGATGGAGCGTCAGTGGAGATCGTCAAGAGCACCAAATTTCTTGGTGTCCATCTGGAGGAGAACCTCACCTGGTCACTCAACACCCGCTCCATCAGCAAAAAGGCCCAGCAGCGTCTCTACTTCCTGAGGAAGCTGAGGAAAGCCCATCTGCCGCCCCCCATTTTGACTACATTTTACAGGGGAACCATTGAGAGCATCCTGAGCGGCTGCATCACTGCCTGGTTTGGGAACTGCACCGTTTCGGATCGCAAGGCCCTACAACGGATAGTGAGGACAGCTGAAAAGATCATTGGAGTCTCTCTCCCCTCCATCACGGACATTTACACCACACGCTGCATCCGCAAGGCTACCTGCATTGTGGACGACCCCACCCACCCCTCACACCCAATCTTCACACTTCTGCCATCAGGGAAGAGGTTCCGGAGCATTCGGGCCCTCACAACCAGACTTTTGAACAGTTTCTTCCCCCAAGCCATCAGGCTCCTCAACACACACACAACAAACTGAACTGAGCACACACACTCGCTAGATTCGACATGTTTCCATCCTTCAGTTGTAAATTGTATTCATTTCCGCTACTGGTCGCTGCTGTTTTGTGTTTTGTGTTCTGTTTTTGCACTGTCTTCTGACGTCTGTCTGCACTTTTTCTTTGTGTTCTTGCACTGTTTGCACTAGGTTGCACAGGATGCACTTTATGTGTTTTGCTAGGACAACTTAGCAGTCCTCAGCCCCATGTTTGTCTTGTTGCCGTTTTATGTAGCACCATGGTTCTGGAGAAACGTTGTCTCATTTCACTATGTACTGCTTCAGCTATATGTGGTTGGAATGACAATAAAGCTTCTTGACTTGACTTGACTTGACTTGGATCCCATACTTGGCTAAGCTCCTCCAAGGTGTTGTTAATATTATACATTGGTGTATATATTTTCGTTTCTTTTACCCATTAATAAAAACGAACTGTGATGTTACGAACAGACTAACGGGACGAACGAGTAAGAACAAAAAGAGATATATTTATTAACAAAGTGCAGGGGACACAGGGAACTAACAAACACTAACAAAGTATCAAAAGAAAGAGACCTGAACATACGGTGGCAAAAATCACTAACAAACTATAACCCGACATACAAAGTACCAACAAAAAACCTCGCACTAAGGCGGACATGAAACTAACAAACTAAATGTACAAAGTGACAAACCAAAATCACTGCGCAAGGCAGGCAAACAGGAACAAAACATACAAAACTAACAGGACAAAGTATCAACTAAAAATGCTGCATAAACGCAGACCAAACAAACCAAACCTACTAACCAAAAACAGACAGGTGCCTCACAGACAAACAAACGAACGAACCAGATTTAGGAGGAGTAGTGTGCAGCATGAATGAAATCAGGGTGAAGTCAATGTGTGATGAATGAGCGACAAACCAGCACCGAACTGAGGACTGAGGGGTGCTTTTAAAACAGAGTGATGCACAGGTGACTTGAGTCTGTAATTAGTCCGGTGTGTGGAGTGGAGGGTGGAAAGTGGAGGAAGTCCATATATGGTGTGAGACCAGAACAAAACAAAAGCTGCAGAGAGGGGCAGAGGGAGGAACTGTAACAGAACCCCCCCGGCAAGGGGGCGGATCCCAGACGGCCCCAAACAAACCAGGACGGGCGGGCGGAGGGAGGCCCGGTGGAGGGACCGGGCGCAGCAGACCAGGAGTGCCTCCGGCGGACGGCCGGGAGGCGGCAAACGGACCAGGAGTGGCTCTGGCGGACGGCCGGGAGGCGGCAAACGGACCAGGAGTGGCTCCGGCGGACGGCCGGGAGGCGGCAAACGGACCAGGAGTGGCTCCGGCGGACGGCCAGGAGGCGGCAAACGGACCAGGAGTGGCTCCGGCGGACGGCCGGGAGGCGGCAAACGGACCAGGAGTGCCTCCGGCGGACGGCCGGGAGGCGGCAAACAGAACTGAAGAGACGACGAACCAGAAAGCCGGGCCTCGGGCGGACGGCCGGGAGCCGACGAACCAGAAGACAGCGCCTCGGGCGGACGGCCGGGAGGCGACGAACCAGAAGACAGCGCCTCGGGCGGACGGCCGGGAGGCGACGAACCAGAAGACAGTGCCTCGGGCGGACGGCCGGGAGGCGACGAACCAGAAGACAGAGCCTCGGGCGGAAGGCCGGGAGGCGACGAACCAGAAGACAGAGCCTCGGGCGGAAAGAAAGAGACCCGAACATACGGTGGCAAAAACTACTAAAACTATAACCCGACAAAAAAGTACCAACAAGTACCAACAAAAAACCTCGCACTAAGGCGGACATGAAACTAACAAACTAAATGTACAAAGTGACAAACCAAAATCACTGCGCAAGGCAGGCAAACAGGAACAAAACATACAAAACTAACAGGACAAAGTATCAACTAAAAATGCTGCATAAACGCAGACCAAACAAATCAAACCTACTAACCAAAAACAGACAGGTGCCTCACAGACAAACAAACGAACGAACCAGATTTAGGAGGAGTAGTGTGCAGCATGAATGAAATCAGGGTGAAGTCAATGTGTGATGAATGAGCGACAAACCAGCACCGAACTGAGGACTGAGGGGTGCTTTTAAAACAGAGTGATGCACAGGTGACTTGAGTCTGTAATTAGTCCGGTGTGTGGAGTGGAGGGTGGAAAGTGGAGGAAGTCCATATATGGTGTGAGACCAGAACAAAACAAAAGCTGCAGACAGGGGCAGAGGGAGGAACTGTAACATGTGAGGATGGCATGATGGAGTGGACCTCATCATTGTAAGTAAGTATTATAAAAATTAGTGAGTCCAAATTAGTTTGTGAGGTGTGGAGGGCTTTGAGATGCTAGATAAACAAAAGGGAAGATATGGGAGAAAGCTAGATGAGGCACTCGGGTAGTTACACTGTTGTTCATAGAGGTGTACACTTGCATTGAGACAAAGTGCATGGTTTGTTTAAACACAATTCCTAGATGCCCAGAAATTCCAAAATACCGCTACGATTAAAACATGATGGTACACACAAATTGTTTATTTATGAATATAAATTATAATAGGAAGTTGAACTTGATTACAACAATCAAGTTGTAAGTATACAAATGTGATGCATGTCTTCTTATGTAGGAGAAGAGTGTAAAAACCCTATCAGCAGTTAATTGGAAGATGGAATTTATGGTGCTGTGATGACCGACACCCGTTGAATCGCGCAGTCACCAAAGACACGCTGCCAGTTGACCATGGGTTTGATAGAAGGCTTGAGGAAAAAGAACATAAACGTGATATTATTTAAAATGGCACAGGATGCAAAGATGAGGAGGACAATAAAAGTTACATTAGCAATATTCATTGATAAACAATGTAATTAAATGTTTTATCACAATTCCTATACCAAAAAGTAAAATGGTGAATAAAAATAATTGTAAAGTAACTACAGAGAATCGAACTTGCGATCATGACATTTCCAGCACTGCGCCTTACCCGGTGAGCTATAAAGGCAGATGGAATTCAGACGTAGTTTTAAGGTTTTATTATGTAGAGTCGAACTATTCCTTAAGAAACAGTTTAATTCAATTCAATTTAATCTGTATAGCCCTTTTTACAATTGACTTGACATCTCGCAACGCAGCTCTACACAAGCAAAGAACAGTACATGAACAGTGAATGTGTAAGAATAATAATAATCATCGGGACGTAATTTTAAGCTTTTACCATGTAGAGTCCAGCACAGGCATACGCAGATGCCCCCGGTGAATAATGGTTGTTTATTTTTTTTAAAGTATATCGTTAGCCATTTCATTCATTGCAAAAATATAGTTTGACTTTCTGAAAGACAAATACCATGCGAGTGAATTGCTAACAGGCTTCACACAGATTTAATAATATGTAATGGACAGCTTACAGGATGAGACACAGCCTTGGCATCACTTTCTATCTTTGCATATCTGTGTTCACTTGGTGAGACTGTTCTGGTTCAGCCGTGATTGGGCCACTCAAGTTTGAAATGATAGGCTGTGAAAACCTGAGGGCGGAGATCATTATCCCATAGTAGACCGGAAGTGATGTCGAATGCGCCGCTCCGGTTTTCATTAAAGCAGCGCTTTGGACGGCGTTTCCTTTACGCTGTAAAAAGCGCCGTTTTTATAATGGATTTTTCGCCGCTTTTGACGGCGGTACATTTGATGACGCCGCAATAAACGGCGTCATGACGGGTTAGATGCCGGAAAAAGCGGCGTTTTATGAGGGAAATCGTGCTATAAAGTGGCGTTTTATGGCACTTACGGCTTGGCCCGATTGAAGTGGCACGGTCTCCGACATGGTGGCGCCCTCGTGCCCTCACATGCACCCCCCTGCTGCCCCCAGCCGCCATGGTGGCGCTCCTCAGATGTGGATCTCGTGACCCCCCTCGCGCATACATGTGCACCCCCCGCAGCCCCGGCGTCAAGGTGGCGAACCTCGTGATCCCCCTCCCCAGGTCACGGGATAATCTCGTGACCCCCCTTGTGCCCCCACATGCACCCCCCGCCGCTACACCTCAGCCGTGCTGGCGCCCCTCGTACATACACGTGAACCCCCCTCATGCCCCCCCGTTGGCCCTTCCGCCATGTTGGACCCCCCCTCGTGTACACATGTGGGTCCTGCAACCCATGGTAGCCGTAGGGTATAACCAACCCCGCCCTAGCGTGTTGTCTACCAATCAGAACCGCTAACGTCCGCCCCTAGCGCGACGCTGGCCAATCAGAGCCGACCCCGCCCTCACCTGGAAAAAAAGAGGTGTATGTAAGTAGCCGCAGAAAACACCAGAGAGGACAGCAGCGCCACTTTAGATGGATCTCGTTTCGAGGAGGATCGCCATTTTAATTCAACGCTGACTCTTGGAGAGAAAAGCAAAAAACAGGGTAAGTTCTTTTACATGATGTTAAACTCAGAGAATGTTATTATTATTATTTTATTTAAATGATGAGAACTGATGGTGTAGATATGTTTTTAACGTTAAGATCTGTATTCTTTCTCAAAGAAAAAAAAAAACATGACTTGAGAAGAAAGCAGTCAATCATGGCCGACGGGGTCTCCCCTAGCGTCAGACGCCGGTATCGCGATAGCTGATCCGGTTCCGTCAACAGTGACGTCATCACCTCCTGCCTCACCCAGATGCGACTGTGAGACCTGTAAGGAGGACTCACCCCTGACTGTGCTCCAGCCCAGTGTACTCTTTTACCAGGGGGGTTGGCCGCAGGAGTGGACCGTCTGTAGCTGTGATGACTGTGGCCAGTACATGGCCATACTTGACGCGACGCAGGTTCCTGCTTCTCCGGCGGCGCCTGAACCAGCAGAGCAAGTCACTCAGCACGTCGAGGTCTCGGCGGATGAGGTGTGTGCCATTGACCAGCCGGATGGAGTGTTGTCGTGTTTATTGCTGGATACTGTAAAGGCTGTGATCGCAAGGTTGCTGCAGGTAGCTCTATACGACCACCAGAAAGTAGTCTGCTACGGTTGTCAGATAGACCACCCCAGTCAGACTGAACACGACTGTGTTTGGGAAGTTCCCAGTCATTTCTTATGGACCCATTTTGATGCGGTGAAAAATAGACTCTGGAGCGGAAAACTAATACCCGCAGTTCTTTGTTATTTGGAAGCCCATGACCAGCGATTGCCGGAAACCAAAATACACGCTGTGATTGAGACTTTTCTGTACGAGTTTAAACAAACCCCTGATATAGCCAAGGCGATTGAGGAGGTAGAAGAGAGGTTAGTGGGGTTCGACTCAGACAAACTAGCTAAAATTGAAGAAGCTGTATCATTGTGGAAAAGCTGAAAATGGGTAACTGTCAGAAAATTATTTGTGGCTACCGGCGAGTGGCTAGTAGTCGGCGAAATGACCAAGTTGATTGATAAAACTATTGAAAAATGTGTTGGAAATGTGTCTGTATATAAAAGCAACAGTTATGTGTGTGACAGTGAAATTGTTATGTTTGAAAAAGTCATGTCAACGGTGCGAGAGAACTCTAAAAACCAGCCGTGGAATAGCATAGTTGAATCAGTTGGTCAAAATTCAGGAACGACACTGTCTAAAGTCATCGATGTATTTCCTGACAGTGAATTGTGTTTGGGCCTTCTGTTTACAATGTACACACTGTTTGTTGACGCCGCGACTTGTCTTTTGAAAAACGGTCAAACTATTCATGTGATGGGTGAGCTGAAAAAACTACATTCCTGTATCTTATGTAAAAACGGATGTGACATACTTGTTCAAGCTTTAAAACTGATCAAACAACATAATGATGATAAGTGAACCACTAAGAATGTTATGTGATGTATCAAATAAATAAAACTTTGTTTCTTCCACCGGTACATGTGTGTTTTTTCTTTTTGTTGTTTCTAAATTATAAAGGATAAAAGTTTGACTTTAGTCTTAGTTTGTAAAATTCAAACAGCCTGTAAAGATGTCCCGTAAACTTAAAGGAATAATGAGAAAAATGTATTATGATCCTTCACACCCAGCGAGTTTCGGTGGAGTGAGACGTCTACAACAAGCGGTAGAAGAAGAAACTGGTAAAAAAGTAAACATCAGTGTAATCAGGGAATTTCTGATGTCCGAGGATGCATACACTTTACACAAGCCAGCCAGGATAAAGTTTCCACGAAACAGGGTATTTGTATCAAGACCCTTGATTCAATTTCAAGCTGACCTTTGTGACATGCAGGCGGTATCAACATATAATGATAGTTATAACTATCTGCTCACGGTTATTGATGTATTTTCTAAAAAAGCATATGTACGACCTTTAAAGAAAAAGACGGCAGGGGATGTATCCAGAGCTTTAGCATCCATTTTGAAAGACAGCGGTGTTCCTCGTTTTCTGCAGACAGACAAGGGGCGTGAATTTCACAATAAAACGCTTGAAACACTCATGGAAAAACACAATATCAAGCTATTTAGCACCGCCAGCGAAATGAAGGCGTGCGTGGTAAAAAGATTCAACAGAACTCTGAAAACAAAACTATATAGGTATTTTACAGCTGAAAACACTCTGAGGTATGTCGACGTGATTGATGATCTGGTTTCAAGCTACAACAACGCTTATCATAGCAGTATAAAAATGACGCCTATGCAAGTGACACCTGAGAACACATTACAAGTATTTCAAAATCTTTACGGCTCAATACCATTATGTTATAAAAACAAATTTAAAATGAATTTTCATAAGGGGGATGTTGTACGAATATCACGACAACGAGGTGTATTTGAGAAGAAATACACAAAAAGTTTTATGGATGAATTATTTATTGTAGATGAATGCATCCCCCGCATTCCACCAGTCTACAAGTTAAAGGATTATCAGGGGGAGCCGATTGAGGGGAGTTTTTATGAGGCTGAGATGCAAAAAGTTATTGTATCAGGAGATAAAGTCTTTCATATAGAGAAAATATTGGGTGAGCGTAAAATGAGAGGTGTAAAACAGTATCTGGTCAAATGGAAAAACTGGCCTGAAAAATACAACTCGTACATCCGAGCCAGCGATGTTGTGGATGTATAAGATTGTATTACTGACCTCAGCACCCTCACTCTCGCCGCTACAATGGCTGAAGGCTTTTACATCACACTTCCGTCCAACGCCAGCTGTGACATTTTTAAAGACAATACTAGTTCAAATTTCAGAGTGGACCTGGCTCATCATATCGACCTGGATGGACAATGGGAAGTAGCTGTGACGGATATCTCATACCCCCATAGTTGGTACACAGTGATGAAGGAACAGGCATTTTTCCACTGCGATGACTTGTGGCAAAACGGTGCACCAGCTGTTGGTGAAAACGCACCTACGCCACACTATGAATATTTAAATCTACGTACTGTACCATTTGAAGATGGCGTCTATGAAGACAAAAACACAATCCTACAGGAGTTAAACGCTCGTTTTAAATTACAGGGTACTGAGATTCGACTGTCATATAACGAGATCAAAAGACGATTTAAATGGGTGGGGAGTGGACGTTATGCTGTATCTTTCACCCCCCCGGTCTCTTACCTGCTCGGTTTAAAAGATGGTGATTGGTTACAGGTGGGACCGGGTCCGATCCTCTCTCCCTATACTGATGACATCAAAGGTGGATTATATCATTTGTATTTATACAGCGACATTGTACAACATCAGGTGGTAGGGGACGCCTATGCCCCGCTACTTCGTACGGTTAAAATAGAGGGGAAGTATGGCGAGATCATCAGTCAGTCATTTAATCAGCCAAAGTACTTACCTCTGGCAAAGAAGCATATTGAAAACATTCATATATGTGACCTGTGGTATCATGTCTTTGAATGACCACTCGGAGCTGCTCTGGATGTTGGTAACAGCAGGTTTATTCGGCAACTGTAGTTTCACAAGGGATTACAAAGACAAAATGGATCATGTGCTGTGGGCAATCTGCTCGTGCGCTCCGTCTCTCGGGAAATCCTCCGCGCTTCTCAAGATTACTCATTCATAATTCACAACAATGTGAACATATAGTGGACTATGTGTTTATGAAGAAGATAAAAATAAATAAATTATTCTAACCTTACAACAGTAAAAATTAATTAATACAAAATAAAACATACCTACAGTGTAACTTACACTGGACTGTTACCTTCTTATATTTTCATTACAATATGAAACACTTGACAACAAATTACAGCTCCACTTAAAACATGTAACTGAGCCAGATAAATATAATCTTAACCACATTTTTACAATATAAACATTATCAAACAACAATGACATACCTGTAGTTTCACAAGGGATTACAAAGACAAAATGGATCATGTGCTGTGGGCACTCTGCTCGTGCGCTCCGTCTGGAGAGATAGCACCATTAGAGTTAGCTAGTTAGCTTAAGGCTTCGACATTTTAAGCTAATACACACACAAAATGGTTCACAAGTCAACAAAATCACGGCGAAAACAATCAACAAACCGCTACTATCAGCCTCATAGTGCTGGTACAACTTTCATATACTTTTAATAAAGTTTACACACTTTGCCCAGGGAGCACATTCACAAGCACGTTACCTCTCGGGAAATCCTCCACGCTTCTGAAGATTACCCATAATCCCTTGGTTTTACTACCGAATGTATGTGCAACATTTTACCAGCAGGTGGCGAATTGCTCCTTTTAGCTGGATTTAACCAGCATACACTTTAACTATGTTACATATAGAAATTAAAACGGATCAGAATATTCCGGTAAACTTCAAATACGGTAAGACCATAGTCACGCTACATTTTAGACAGGTTAAAACAACATGGTCGCAGTAAATTATCAGCGAGACCCCCAGCGCTTTGTCAGTTATTATGAAAACCAGGTTGGAGGGTTGGCTGGATTTCACGGAGCGCCTGTGATGTATGGACGTGGAATTGGATCCATCTTTTCAAAATTGTTCCGTTTTGTCATCTGAGAACTGCAGCTAAAAACATCGCAAGTGACGTGTTGAGTAAGGCTGTACACCGACTGACCAGTAATAATGAGGATGACCGCCAGGAGGGGTCAGGGCTCATGATTCTATCTAGGCGAGCTAGAAAGCGACCCCCTGGTGAGCGTGTGAGGCGGGGGGGTAAAAAGGAGAGAGGCTCTCAAAAAGTAAAGTCAGTCCAGATCAGCAAGTCAAAACGAAGGAAGTCTACAAGGAGCAGCAGCGATATATTTTGAGAAAATAATATGGCTCTTTTACATGAGAAATCATCTGAGTGTGCCATGTCAGAATTGGATTTGTTCTCCTGTCCAATGTCTCAACTCAGCATCGAAGATAAGCAATACACAGAAATTAGACCAATATCTGCCATCACCGACCATGGACCTCTGGAGTTTTTTGTACCCGGCGATGGAGAAAAGTATCTGGATTTAAACGACACCTTGTTATTTTTACGGTTAAAAATAACAAATGCAGATGGAACAGACATTGCTCAGGGTGCGGCTGTTTCTGTTATTAACTATCCACTAAACACCATTTTCTCTCAGTGCGACGTCAGCCTCGGAGACCGGCTTATTTCACAATCCAGTGCGACACATCCATACAGAGCAATAATTGAAACATTATTAGATTTTTCTGACGACACCCTGAAGTCACAATTTACAGCAGGCATGTTTTATAAGGACACAGCCGGATCAATGGATTCCTTCGTCACTAATAACGGGCCGAATAGAGGTCTAGTAAGACGAGCCACATTCAGTGAAGAGTCAAAAGAGTTCCATGTCCTGGGCCCCCTACATGCGGATATATTCTTCTGTGAGCGACTCCTTTTGAACTCTGTGGATTTGAGAGTCAAACTTACTAGAGCAAATGATGCTTTTTGTCTAATGCATGCGGCTAATGCAGAATACCGGTTGAAAATACTGGGTGCTTCCCTTTTTGTGAAGAAAGTGACAGTTTCACCATCTGTGAGGCTCGGCCATTCAGCTGCATTAATGAAAGGGAATGCTTTATACCCGCTCTCGCGCATTAATGTGAAAACATATTCTATACCTGAGAATTCAAGATTATGTAATCAGGAGAACCTATTTCTTGGGAATATGCCTAAGTATGTCATAATGGCCATGATTAATCACGAAGCATTTACAGGCCGATCAACCCTATCCCCATTCAACTTTTTACATAATGATATTGAATATTTGGCCCTGTGTCAGAACGGAAGACAAATTCCAGCTAAGGCATTTCAGCCTAATTTCGGTGACAATCAGGCTGTCAGAGAGTTCTACTCCCTGTACACAACGACAGGCAGACATCTAAAAGATTTACCTCTCTGCATAGATAAGGATGATTTTCAACAGGGTTATGCATTATTCGTCTTTAATCTGACTGCGGATGAGGACACTGAGGCTCTAGCACCAGTAACCACAGGTACTTTGAGACTGGAAATGCGGTTCAGAAACCCGCTCCCTCAGACAACAACACTCGTCGTTTATGCTTGCTATAACTCAATCCTTGAAATCAATTCAAAAAGAGATATCCTGGTCGATTATTACTGAGCCACTACGTTCTTTGATTCGTTCGGCTTCCCACCGGACTTTATTTATTACCCTCAGTCCATTCTGCAGTTTCTGGAAGGACAGGAGGGGACAAAGAGGATTAAATATCACAACATGACGTTACAGAGTCCATTATGTGTTGCTTGCGGACAGCACTGCATATACTACCTGTGTCATCGCGCCTGCGGTTTGTCGTATCAAAATGTTCTCTCTCTTTATAACGATGACTGGGATCTAAATGATTCTATTGTTTGTGAATTTGTGGAAAAATATAAAAATTGTGCAATTAATCCGAGCATAGCTCACTATAATCATATGGCGTGTTCAATGGAAATGTTTCTACAATGTCATAACTTGTAATGTATAACAAATAAAGACGTCGAGTAAATCATAATTACTTTTAAAAAAAGCCTCTTTATTATTATTATCATTATTATTATGAAACAAGAACAATCACAATGCATACATAAATATGAAACAAAAAAAAACAATTTCACTGTATACATAAATATGAAACAAAAACAATCACAATGCATACATAATTCTGAAACAAAAAAAAATAAAATAAACAATTACTGTGTATACATAATCATCACATAGTGAGCCAACCCGGTGACAGAGTGATGTTTTTCTTTTTCTTAGTCTTATGTTTTGATGTAAAAGCACGTGTAACAGGTGCTTCATAGGGAGCCGGGGGTGTTTCAGACCAATCGGTGTGTGAATCATAACTTCTCATTTGCAGGGGTGTAGAGTATGGCTGAGATGATCCACGGTTGTCTTTGATTTGTTGAATTTCCATACGTGCACGGTTATTAGGAATCATGGACAGAGGTATGTTCAGGCTGGATAAAGTGTGCATGAAATCAGGCCACCCCAGAGGTTGACGCTTTGAATGATGTGTAACAGCTAAATGTTTTATTAGATCCATTATATGTGATCCACGAATAGTTTTTTCATTGTATACAAATTCTCCATCAGTGTTCCAACGGGCTAAACCATCAGATTCTGATATTTTCTGCAAAATGTATTGAGCCTTCTTCTGAAAACGAGGATTAATATTCATAAGAACCTCTTTGACAACAGCGTCTTCAGCGTCTTTACGCACCTGTGTTTCTTCTTTTCGGACCTCATCCTCCTTCGGCACACTGAGAACAATTTCCCGGCTCTCACCCTGTTTCAGTCTCTGGATATTCAAATATCGCTGCAGCAACGTGTTGTATTTTTTTATTTTCTCATCAGGCATCAGACCCTTTTCTTCCAGGATCTTACGCATCTTTTCATCTAAATCATTTTCAACTTGCTCTCGGATGTTTTCAGGTTGGTTAACTCTATCATTTAGACGTTTTAGCTGTTCAGGGGATACCAGGTACATTTTCCGTGACGCCATTTCTTACAACAACTATCTGGAAACAGCGCCTGATATCAGCTGACCTAGGAATGGCAGAGCGACGCTGAGTAAAGGGAGCAGAAAACCACCTGTTTGAAGAGTTTTTCTTTTCCTGGATAAACTCGTCCTTCTGTTAGCAATCAGTCTAAGATGATTCTTGCCCCGGCTGAGTTTTTTATATTGTGTTTCTGAGACAGGTATCTGACCTTTTAGCAAGTTTAAAGCTAATTCACACAAAGCCTGAATAAGGTCTGAAGAGCAGTTTGAGAGTATAGCTTTACGCAGGCGAGGCGTGCTGTTCAATAACGCTGAGAGCAGAGGCATGTTTCTTTTCATGCGAGCAGACATTATTATTATTTACTTTCGCCTAGGCAGATAGACACATGGGAGCTCAGAGGGTAGCAGGCCGGCTCTCAGTCTAAAGTCGTCTGGGCAGGCAGGCGTGAGGTCGACCAATAAATAAGTGTGTGGATTTTTTGTGGCGTCTTCATAACTTTCCAAAAAGTATGGTTTCTGTCTAGGAAATATTTGCTGAGCTAAAATAGAAATTTGAAGCTTGTCACGTGGGTTTTTGAACAGGACAATATGAGTACAATTCAAGTTGAGAGTACGACTATATTTACCCTTATGAAATATGTTTTGGGTGAGAAACATCACTGACATATTTTTATGATGTCTATACTGTGTAAAAATTTTCACTACTTCAGGATTATCATTCGCTTCACAGATTACATCATCTCAAATAACCAAATGTTTTTCACCAGGAGGGAAAAGTTTATCATCATCAAAAGAAGCAAGCAAGCCTTCCACAAACTTGATTTTTTTACACAATTTTTGCAATTCACAATACAAAGGTTGAAAACAAGTGTAAATCCATACAATATTATCAGGTACAACATCCATTACATAATTACAATTCTCCAATACATTTTTAACAAAAACAGTTTTACCTGATCCACTCGGACCTACAATCAAACAAGAAAATGGAGTCTTAAGTCTAAAATCTGAATCTGTTTCATCCATAGTCGTTTGTCTTTTTTTTTTTTTTTTTAATAGCCAAATGGAACACTCTTTCCACCAGGCAGCAGCCTACGTTTATCAAAAACCACTCTAAATTTTTTTTCAATCGAGGAGTTTTTCAATTGGAATGTGCTCTTGTCACGCAGAATCTTGTGTTGTGGTGCTTTGAGGAAGCGTTCCTCTGTCGAATCGGCGATGTACCCTTCAACCAAATCCTTAACACTGTCAAAATTAATTGACTCACAACATTCATAAGTCTGTGTGATCCCTTTCACGCGTAGTGACACTTTACCCTGTCTGGTCTGATAGCCATAACTCTTAGGACCTGCCGCCACGTACTCTTTTATGGAATCACCCGAGAGTTCATCTGTAAGATCGCCGAGTAGATTGCCTAGAGGGAGAGGAGCCTGATTTGGATTTGACACGTAAATCAAACTATCAGTGTCATAATACAGAACCCTGTCCTGGAGTTGATCGAGGTGTTCATAGAGCCTCAGGCGTGCATAACCGGTTGTGAAAGCTGCAATGAAAATGTTGTCTGTTTTATTTGGGGGCGCCACATATTTGTCACCATAACATTTTTGGACGAGAGCCACCTTGTCGTTGATAAAAGTAAAGTATTTTATCCGACATCCCCCATCGAACATGCATTTAAGGAAATCCTCAGGGTTATTCACCAGCTCAGTCTGCGTCATGTTGTTCTTCTGCGCAAATTTCCCCCACAAGCTGTTGAGACAAAGTTTTGCAACTTGTCTTTTAGCAGGATTGAGGGAGATTTTAGCTGGATCGAGCCTTATACCCTGTTTTTCAGCATACTGTTCAATGTATCTTTCTCTACTAGCCTCATCTACAGCTTCAGCTGGATACCCGCTGGCTTCTTGTTTCCCTTTCAGGAAACCCATGATATAGTCTGTAAAGAGAGACTCACTTTGCTCAGGGAAATTCCATACCTCTTTTATTTCAACCCGGTAACCCTTCTCCACAGCTTTAATGATCTCAGGTGAAATCCACACCCCGCTCAAGGCTCGCTCGTCCTCGCTATGCATACAAGCACCGCTCTGATAATTCACCTCAGCGCATGTGCGGCAGAGAGTGAAAACAAGTTTACCGTGGGAAGTACGGTATGGCAAGACCGGAAAGAACAGACTTCTGGGTGGGTACACCTTAGCCTGGATGAGGCCGAAATAATGCTCCGGGGTCTGAAAGTCACGGTTGATAATTTCAGGATGGCCGACTGGATAGGGGAACCTACAAAGAACATCGGGATACAGTGATGTAAAGTCCACGTAATAACAACTCTCATCATCAGCGGCGCTATAACGCAAGCGCACAGGACACGTACGGCCACCGTACAAGGCATCACGTGGGATCAGGGGTTGCGGAGCGTGGTAATCTCTGAGGAAGTTACACACACTCGGATCGTTTTTCTTCAGGCTAACCCACTGATGCTCCCACATAGTCACCAAGCGTACACCATAGTCACGCTCCAACAACCTGAGACGCTCCTCGGTTTGAATGTATGCGCATTCAAAACTCTGACCAGTCAATGGATTTTTGTCTGCGGGGTTGAAACACTTCACACAGCCATGGTAAAAACATCCAAGAAACTCAAAAACTGTCTCAACACCATCAATCACAGCATAGCCGTCAACAAAGAAATTTCCAAATTGTTTCTCCCCTCTGTTGAGCGCATGCCTAATGAACACGTTTTGTTCACACATGGTGTATTCCAGCCACTGGATGGCGGCATCGGAATACCGCTTACACTGCTTTCGATAGTTCAAGGGGCACGGAATAGCCAGTGTATCCGGCCGGAGATGGTTTTTCCTGAATACTGTCATACACGCAGAAGCTATTGTAGCAGAACTAAACGGATCCACAGTGGTCTCGTTCATGTAATTTTCACGAAACAGCTGACATGCCTGCCTGAGGATCTCTGTGTCATTCCTGCAATAGAGTTGCGCCTCTTTCTGAAAATCAAATGTGCCGCTACAAACCGTTTTGTACCAGCTCAGAAACTCATCCCTCTTTTGCGGAGTCATCTGATCCACCCCGTAAAAATCCACAGCTGGATATGGCCCCACATAATTCAGATTTGCCTCTGAGCTAAAACGATGAGGAAAATGACCTTTCACCTTATCCTCAAACCCCAGACATTTGGGCAGCTGAGACAATGGAAATGGTAGGCAGGATGCTGAATCTATAAATCTCTGGTTATAGTGTTTTTCACAAAATAACACTAGCTTGGCACCTTGCATCACTACATCAGGGTCAACACCTAACTCCACCATAGCTCTGATAATAATGTATCCATCAAAACCACGAGAATTATGGGCCACAAAAACGCTTCTCTTGAACTGCGGTTTCCTGAAGTGCAACACAAACTCTTTTGAACACTCTTTGCCTTCAAACGTCCACTCAACACCCTCCTCACTTATTGCACACACAAAAAACGGTATGTGAATACCATTAGCTGTCGGGAATGTTTCAAAATCATAGTAAATAATATCTACTTCATACTCTTGATTATCAACATCTGCATCAGCACCATGACCCCCAGCGTGTTTTTGCATTGCATTAGCCTTATTGTTTTTCTTTTTACTGGTTTTGGTCTTTTTCTTTTTAACTCCGATGGGTTGAATGAAACACTCGTGTGTTTCGGGTGTCTCCTTTTCTAGATCATAAACCTTGCTGCAAATATGACAATGGACCCTGCCACAGACATGCTTTCCCTCACCTCCATTTAGAGCCCTATAATAGAACGTTTTGCATGCAAGACAATATTTTTGTAAATCACATTGACTAGCAAATTTACCAGCTCGAGGTCGCCATCTTTGCTCTTTGTGTTTATCCACACAGTAGAGCGATTGACACGTGCGGTTACAATCCTGACATATGATGAGCTGTTTTGGCTGTCTGCTACACGCTTCATCAAGACACACACCGCAATGATTTAAACATATGTGATGCTCTTCCGACTTGCATCCTATATGACAGAATGTACAAAAGTACCTAACTTTCAAATTTCATCATAGATCCGCTACCATGGTTTCTGTAAAATACAACAATTTTACTCCCCACGACTGTTTCAAATTTATCAATATCCGTGAAGGAGACAGGGGTCTGCTCTGATAGACCGGTTTGCTCCTGAATAATTTTACCAAAGGCCTCTGCATCAGCATCGGTGCAACCAGGGTGCAAAAGATGGGCGAGATTAATAGCAAAACACAGCTGATTATCTTTGTTGTTTACAATATACAGAGATTTACGTTTTTTATGCAGGATCTCACAGTTTAGGGTTTTGTCTGCACGTCTTTTAACACCCCCCCTTTCGTTATGAACAACCTGCGCAACAAGCTCTAAACTACTGTCACTCATAACTGATTGGTTAGACTGAGCCACGTGATCAAGCACCTCCTGAAAGAGACTCAGGTCAATTCCATCAGGCGTCGATACGATGGCGGCGGCGCTGTTCCGCATCAAATCACCACGTAGCTCCAACTGTATTACGTCATCATCACCCCTAGCATGCATCTGTATTTCCTCAACCAACTGATGAACAACATCCATAATGTGAACATACAAGGCAGCGAAATCACCTATACGCCCACTACAACGTATGTTTAAAGGACGTCTAATTTCTATGTTATTAAACTGAGGGCGGGCAAGAAAGGTACCATCAGCACTGTTATTTTGCATTCGGTGATCAGGGGCGACATCTTCAGGATTTTGGATTTCACTACACGATGTTGAAGGCCGATTACAGCCACTTGGTGAAGGCGGATTACAGCTGTTTGTTGAAACAATCGCTCCGCCTGTTTGCAGAGGAGTTTGTAAGGCACCAGACGATGTAGACGCTGTTGCGCTTTGTTGTTGTTGTTGAGACAGTATATTTTCAGCAGCGTTACTATGGTCATATGCAACGTATTGATTCTGATTGGCAATATTTAGTATACGGTTTATTGCTTCGTCATGATCAAATGGAGGTACCGTGGGTGCAACATCAGCAACATCCGGCTGAGACGTGATATTTGCCAACTGATTAGTTAAATTTAGAATCCGGTTAAAATTATCATAATAATCAAATGTACGAGGACTGAAGGGTCTATGCTGTGTTGCAGGCTCTACCGGCTCAGGTTCAACCCTATTGTCATGCAACTGAACGCTAAGAGCTCTTATCTCATCTATCAAAGCCTGATATTCACTCTGCTCAGAAGGAGAAGCTAACGCCGGTTGAGAGCTATCTGAAGCTAGTTGTTCTAATAGACTGTCTAATTGACTAAGATTGACCCGGTTGACATCAACATTATTGCTAACAACGCTTGGTGTGTTAGATGGCTCAGCTGACGGTGGCGGTGACAGAGTGCCGACAACGGCAGAAACAAACTCAAGTAGATTATTAAGCTCCATTTTCTCACTTAATTTCACAAATTATTATATGAATAACCATCAACCATAAACAATAACATATAAAACCACAAAGCACTTAACACTCAACAACAGGATTGCTTCACAAACAACTACACATTATATCCTAATTTCACACAATAAAACAGTAATAAACATTGATGCAATATACAGTCGTGAGATGGGTGACATTCCACCAAAACGTAGCATGAAGGAAGACGAGCTACACAACAGGATATCCTAGAGTAGACGAATAGGCCGAAGTTTAGGAGCTGCTGACATGAATACAGTTTTTTTTTGTTTTTTTTTCTACAAGGAATTAAGGAACACCCAGGAGGTGGAACACTTACAGCACACGACGATGTTTCCAAGCAGTGGGCTGATCCTTAGAAAGATGCGAAGGACGTCGAATCGTCGATTGCAGAGAATAAAAGCCTGTTTTTTCCGTCAGAATAAGACACCGATAGGGGATCCAGGAATGGCGACCCTCAGCGCTGAAACACAGGCACTGTATCAGTTTTTTATGATCGTTTGAGTTAAAATTTATATTTTAAACATTTGTTCAGATGCCTTACATTATATGGTAGTTTGCTGTTTTTTTCTCTCCACACAGACCTGCGCAGACCGTTAGGTAGCCGACTCACAACAATTAGTTCTCGTCGCCACTGAAATAGACAAAAATATGTTAGAAAAAGAAAAGTTAATGTCTGGAATTTCCAGGATTTTTGCACACATACAGCCGTTAGCCTAAAGTGACTCGCTGGCTGGTAGAATAATAATATTGCTTTGTCTCCATTGAGCTATCAGACAAAGCTAATGTTGTGATTGTAAAGTTTAGACATGTTAAAAAAGTTGAGCAATGTTAGTTACACTATCTAAATAGTATACTCACCCTAACGCCAGGATAGATTAGATTAGAATAACGATTTTTAATACTTTTTTCAGACAAAGACTGGCTCTATAGATATAATACTCATAGATAGACTGAATCTACAGTCTGATTAGTGTAGCGTTAAGGTCACCGGCTTGCACGTGAGAGAGACTCAGGATCGAAACCCTCCGCTGATCTAATACCATTATATAAGTATTATTTTATACACGAATTAAACTTTACATTTATGTTTAACAATTAAAAAAAACAAACGTACCTTTGTTTTCTCTCCAAGAGTGAACGTTGATTTAAAACGGCGAGCCTCCTCGAACCGGTCTAAAGTGGCGCTGCTGTCCTCTCTGGTGTTTTCTGCGGCTACTTACATAATAATAATAATAAATGTATTTATAGAGCACTTTTCTAAACATATGTTACAAAGTGCTTCACAAGACAG
Source organism: Anabas testudineus (assembly GCF_900324465.2). Taxonomy (NCBI): domain Eukaryota; kingdom Metazoa; phylum Chordata; class Actinopteri; order Anabantiformes; family Anabantidae; genus Anabas; species Anabas testudineus. The sequence goes on from NC_046610.1 coordinate 19,474,290, forward strand.
ACAAGAAACACATGTAGCCCAACAAGATCAACTTGAGCAAGCACTAGGCAAACAGTGGAGAGGAAAAACTCCCCCTGGGGGAAGAAACCTCCAGCAGAACCAGGCTCAAGTTAAACGGCCATCTGCCTCGACCGGTTGGGGAGCAGGAAACAGCTATACAAACAAAACAATAATACAAACAACTACCACATCGGTCCTTGGGGAGACCAGTTCCAACGTAAAGACATTGTAATCTAATGGAGAGTCTTCCCAAGGACAGATTTGTTTTAGCTTACAGAAGATCGCAAAAGGCTCGCCGGTAGAGGTATGTTTTAAGGAGAGTTTTAAAAGATGTTACTGAGTCAGCTGATCTTATATCCTCGGGTAAGCTGTTCCAGAGTTTAGGGGCTCTAACTGAAAAGGCTCTGTCACCTCTAGTAGTCATTCTGACATTGGGGACATACAGAAGATTTCTACCAGAGGATCTCAGGCTACGTGCAGGCTCATAAGGCTTTAAAAGCTGGGATAAATAGCTGGGGGAAAGGCCATGCAGAGCTTTAAAAGTTATTAATAAAATCTTAAAATCAATCCTAAAAAATACTGGCAGCCAGTGTAAGGAAGCTAATACAGGAGTGATGTGATCATATTTTCTTTTTCTAGTTAAGAGTCTTGCAGCTGAATTCTGAACAATCTGGAGCCGATTAATAGATTTCTGGCTGAGACAGGTGAACAGACTGTTGCAATAGTCAAGGCGTGAGGAAATAAATGCGTGTAAGATTACTTCAGTGTCATGAAAAGAAAGAATTGAACGTATTTTGGAGATATTTCTAAGATGATAAAAACATGCCTGGACAAGCTTTTTGACATGATGCTCGAAGTTAAGTTTACTATCAAACCAAACACCAAGACTTTTTGCAGTGGGCTTAGAATTAGCTAAGAGAGAATCTGTGCAGGGCAGAATGTGTCTGGCTACACGCTGTGGACTGATGACAACTATTTCTGTTTTGTCAGAATTCAGCTGCAGGAAATTTTGAGCCATCCAGTTTTTTATCTCATTTATACACTCATGTAAGGAACTCAGTCCCCCGTGGTCTGATATCTTAAAGGGACAGTACAGCTGAGTGTCATCAGCATAGCAATGAAAAGAAACACCATGTTTGCGAATAATATGTCCCAAAGGGAGCATATACAAAGAGAACAAGATTGGCCCCAGCACTGAACCTTGTGGGACTCCGTACTTTACAGGAGAAAAAGATGACTTGTAGTTATTAACTGTAACACAAAACGATCTGTTGGACAGGTATGAGGAGAACCAGTCCAGTGCAGTGCCTTCTATTCCAGCCCAGTGCTTTAGCCGGTCTAACAAAATTTGGTGGTCTACTGTATCAAAAGCAGCACTAAGATCGAGGAGGACAAGAATAGAGCACAAACCAGCATCAGAAGCCAACAGAATGTCATTGGTTACCTTCAGTAGGGCGGTCTCTGTGCTGTGGTGTTTGCGAAAACCAGATTGCAATTCGTCAAAGATGTTATAGTTTTCTGCGGCTAGAAATAAGTGTTTAGACACGTACTTTTCTAAAATCTTTGATATGAAGGGTAGTTTGGAGATTGGTCTGTAGTTTTCGGGGGATGAGGGATCTAGACCAGGTTTTTTCAAAAGAGGTTGCACAGATGCAATTTTAAAATAATCTGGCACAATCCCAGTGGACAGAGAAGTATTGAAAATATTCAGGAGAGAGGGAGCAAGCGAATCAATGATCGAGATTAAGAACTTAGTTGGGATGACATCAACTGGGCTGGAAGATGGTTTCATTTTAGAGACAGTTTGTAGTAGCTCAAATACGGACATGGGAGGAAACTGGCTTAAAGTGCATTCTCTAAAAGGGTGTGCAACTATGACTGGTGAGGAGTTGGGGATGACAGAAGCTCTGATTGATTCTATTTTATCATTAAAATAGGTTAAGAACTTCTCACAATCTGCATCACTTTCAGCTGGGATGCTAGGAGGGGTTGGGTTTACTAACTTGTCAACAGTCTGAAATAAAAATTTAGGATTATGGCAGTGAGCAGTGATCAGGTCTGAGAAGTATTTAGATCTGGCATTCTTTACCATCGTATTGTAGTGGAGTAATGCTTCTTTCATAGCTTCATAATGCACTTGAAGTCCGGTTTTCTTCCATCTCCGCTCAGCTTTCCTACACTCAGCTTTACAACTACGAATGCTGACATCTATCCAAGGCTGTTTGTTGGTGTCTTTACGAGACACATTTGAAGTTTTTAAGGGAGCAGCAGCCTCTAGCGCAGAGGCACAATTATTGTTGAAAAGGCGGACGATATCATCAACATGTGATGTGCAAGAAATACCCTGCTTCAACACAGAGAAGGTGCTAGTGAATTTAGCTGCTGACTGGCTGTTAAATAGATGGCGTTTAACAGTAGATTTCTGAGGTACAGTGATTGGATGAAGACAAGTATCAAATAGGACACATTTATGATCAGAGATGGAGTCCTTTAACTCAATAGAATTTAGAGTCAAACCTAAAGTGAATATCAAGTCAAGGGTGTGGCCCTGGTTATGGGTCGGACCTTTGACATGTTGGACCAGGTTGAAAGATTCAGTAAGATTGATAAAATCATTTGCTAGAGTATTAGTATTATTGTCAATATGAAGGTTAAAGTCTCCAGCGATAATGACCTTATCATACCTCACAACAATGTCAGCAACAAACTGGGAAAACTCTGACAAAAAGTTACCATTAGCTTTTGGTGGGCGGTAGATGACAGTACAACATACAGGAACAGAGCAGTGGATAAGAAACGACAGAGCTTCAAAGCTGTGAACCTGGTTAATTGATAGCATTGAGCATTTGAATTGATTTTTAAAGACCACAGCAACACCACCACCCCGACCACTTAATCTAGGGGAGGTGAAATAAATGAAATTAGGGGGACAGAGCTCCTGCAACTGGATAGATTCACCTATCCTCAGTCAGGTTTCATTTAAGAAAAAGAAGTCTAGATTCTGAGAGAGGATAAAGTCGTTTAAGAGAGATGTTTTGTTAGAGAGGGATCTAACATTTAGAAGACCAAGTCTTGTAGTAGGAGAACTAATATTAGTACTGGGGTTGGTCAGAGGCCTAACAAGATTAGAATAGTTTCTTTGTGCTGCTCTGTGACCTGTTTGCTGTCTGCCATTGATGATAACTGGAATAATATTGACACTGATTGGACCTTTGAGGGAGCTGGTGAAATGCCTCACTGATGAGGAGTAACACCTGCTCCCCCCTTGATGATAACCTGTGACAGGTGTGTTGTCCAGAGGTGGTACAGAGTGGACAATACAGCTAGAGGAGAGAGAACTTAGGTTAGTGGGGATCACAGAACAGAGAGGGGAAGTGAGGGGAGCAAATCCCTGAGGTGAAGGTAGGAGATGAGGATCTCCAGGTGGTAAAAGGAGGGACCGTCAGTCATGAGGAGTACACTGAATGGCGTGCTGTATATTAGCAGCGAGCATGCGGTTGCCATGACGGCTAGGATGCAAACCATCATTCCTGAAAAATGAGGGTCTATCCCAGAAGAGGTTAAAGTTGTCAATAAATCCAATATGCTGAGACATGCAGGCAGACTGGAGCCAGGTATGAAGACTAAGGATTCTGCTGAAACGTCCTATACCTCTGCCTAGAGTGGGAATGGGGCCAGAAATAAAGACAGACTTGCCACAGGACTTTAAGAAGCTAAAAAGGGCATTAAAGTCCTTCTTAGTCAGTTCAGAGTGCTGGCGAGTGGTGTCACATGATCCAACGTGGACGATGACCCGGACAATGGAAGACGGAAGTGAGTCTAACAGACTCGGGAGTTTATCCAGAATTACCGGGACTGTGGCACCAGGAAAGCAGTGAGTAGCTGCATTGAAGAACCGGATGTGTCTGGTTATGGAGTCTCCAACAATTAAAGTGGTCGGAGAGAAGAGGGGCTGAGGAGAGCGTTCCGAGCTGGAGTCGTTGAAGTTGTGTCCATGTTCAGAGCGCACGCCGTGCACCTGAGACGAGCGCCGAGCTGTAGCCGCGGCTACAGACACGGGAGAGGGGGGGCGATGAGGAGCAGTCGGCTCCACCGACTCAGAGCTCGGGAGTCCTCCGGAGCGTCTGAGCACGGCCTCCTTCAGGATCCTCCGGCGAGCAGACCTTGTCGAAGTCCGTGAGTGATGCGCCAGCCGAGTGCTGGTGGCGTTCCGGGCCGGGCAGTCGTTACAGTCGGCGGGCGTCGATGCTGGTTGGAGATCGAGATCCGCGGGAGCCGGGGCCGAAACTCCGTCAGCCGGGTGGTTCGGGGCGTCGGAGGTCAAGGCCGCGTAGCGGTTGGAAATGTTTATATGGAGACGTGAAGGCTCCTGGTCCCGGTTCCTCTTCTTCCCAAGCGTCACAACTTCGGCCCACGACGGCTGATGGTTCGGAGTCGAGCAGAGGGAAGGTCGCGGACAGCTGGAGGGATCCCACGGAGCCGTATCCTGGAGGGCCGCGGTGAGTGAGAAAATCCGCTTGGACTGCTCCGAGGCCACATCGACGACGCTGGTCAACAAGGACTCCTTCTGTCGAAGTTCATCAGACAGGCGACGGATGTCTTCCTTCAGGTCAGCGATCTTCTTGTAGGCTCTCAGAAGCAGCACGTTGTCCTCTCTGGGCGAAGTTGGTGCTGGAACAGCGGCCGCCATGTTGAGCTCAGACAAGAGAAATGTTTGTTATTGTTAAATAACCACGAAAAGATGTAAAATAACCAGTTTGGAAACACCGTTTAAAGGTAGATCGAGTTTATATGGAGATATGAGAAAGTGAGAAATACAACGAGAGTAGTACAAAGAGATTAACAAAGTTTAGAGCAGAGGAGTTACGAACCCAAGTTTCGCGTGCGTCCGATCAGTACAATACACCTCTTTTTTTCCAGGTGAGGGCGGGGTCGACTCTGATTGGCCAGCGTCGCGCTAGGGGCGGACGTTAGCGGTTCTGATTGGTAGACAACACGCTAGGGCGGGGTTGGTTATACCCTACGGCTACCACGGGTTGCAGGACCCACATGTGTACACGAGGGGGGGTCCAACATGGCGGAAGGGCCAACGGGGGGGCATGAGGGGGGTTCACCTGTATGTACGAGGGGCGCCAGCACGGCTGAGGTGTAGCGGCGGGGGGTGCATGTGGGGGCACGAGGGGGGTCACGAGATTATCCCGTGACTTGGGGAGGGGGATCACGAGGTTCGCCACCTTGACGCCGGGGCTGCGGGGGGTGCACATGTATGCGCGAGGGGGGTCACGAGATCCACATCTGAGGAGCGCCACCATGGCGGCTGGGGGCAGCAGGGGGGTGCATGTGAGGGCACGAGGGCGCCACCATGTCGGCTGGGACGGCAGGGGGGTGCCCAAGGTACAAGGGGGTGCATGTGTGGGCACGAGGGGGGTCACGAGATTAACACATGACGGGGGAGGGGGGGGGGGGGGGTCACGAGGTGTGAGGGGGCTGCATCAGTGTACATGAGCTAAGGGGGGTCACGAGATTAACCCGTGACAGGGGGTTATGACATATGATCTGAGGGTTATAAATCATCACGTGAGGGTCATAAATCACTCAAGTTGACATAAAGATGCCCTGAACTTCATTAATTCTGTTGCAGTGGGGGTCCGGTTGTCCCCGGGAGAAACCCCAGTCGCAGCAAGCAGATGGTAGATCCCGTATCCACCAGGGCCCGACATTGCTGGTTCTCTATAACACAGTCCACATATAGTCCTTTAATAAATCCACAGCCACCCACTGTATGAAAGTTCCCGGAGAGGGGTGTGTCTGATTGGAGTGAGTGTCCCCTCACCACCTCACTCCACTGCCGTTTCCCTGTGGTGACCCGGCCTTAGCTTTCGGCGAGGGGGCGGGGCAATCACGGGCAAAATGTCCCAGTTCACCACAGCGGAAACAGCCGCTGTCTTCCCGGCGCGGCTGACGCGCCGGAACGGCAGCCGGTTGAGCTCGGCTGATGTTCTCCTCTGACGTCTCCGTCTCACCGCTGCACTCGGCTGCCCGTGCCAGCGTTGGCTGGTCCGGGAGCCTCCGTTGTGATGGTCTCGGGTTCAGTACCTCCTCGGACCTCCACCGGTGAGAGGTGGCAAACTTTCTCAAGGAGTTGGGTTCCAGAACCCAAGCAATGTGTAGAAGCAAGCTCGACTATTTCTAGCCGGTACTAATCAACCTCTCGCACAGGTTCAGGCACTTTCCACCCCACGTCCCAATAGCCAGATTCCTAGTACAGGGATTTGGTCTGTATGATCTGTATATAATGTTATGTAGTGTTTAGAAGTCTGACAACCCAGGGGTAAAAACTGTTATTCGACCTGTTTGTCCGGCTTTTTATGCCCCTATATCTCTTGCCCGAGGGCAAGAGAGTAAAGAGACACTGCCCTGGATATGATTAATCTCTTAGAATTTTCCTTGTTCTGCTCAGGCACGGAGACTTTGCAATTTCTTCTAGTGACTTTGGGGAGCAGCTGATGATTCTTTGTGCTGTACTTATTACCCTCTGCAGAGCTTTCATGTGCTGTGTTGCAGTATGGTCTCTCATGGAATGATAGAAAGAAGTCAGCAGCTGTTGTTTCATCAGATTTTTCTGCAGGACCTTGAGGAAGTGGAGTCTCTATTAGGCTTTTTAATCATCAGAGACGTGTTGGCTTTCCAGGTGAGGTCTTGGCTGAGGTGTACACCCAGGAATTTGAAGGAGGAGACCCTCTCCACACAGTCCCATTAGATGTAAAGAGGGTCAAGTTCTCCTCTATGCCTCGTATATTCTGCAACAAAATTGTGCCCATTCACTCCACTGTACATGCACACCTTTACACACAACTGCACACTAAAATACGATAAGACAAGAGCTCAAAGCCGCTGTGTCTGCATGCGCCACCATCTGGACTGAGAATGAATGATTCATTGGGCTAGCAAAGGACATATGTGTATTTATTTACACAAGATTTTATGGATTATTTGGCCTTTTTTCATTATTTGATAGTTGATAAAACAGAGAGTAACAAAAATGCAAACAGGAAACAAACCATGATGTCGTGGTTTGGTATGTGCCTAATCATTTGGACACCAGGGGGCGCTCCAACCTAATGCCTTCACACTGTGAGGTAAATAGTACATGAGTGTAATGGTAACTGCATTATAAATTAGTAAGTTATTTATTTAATGTTGATCTCAATGACACAGTTACTGCTTGTAGTGCCAGAAATGTATTTGTATACCTCATAAAGTAACTTAGTGAAGTTCATATGTGAGTCAGGGCAGGTGAGCGAATACTTTTGGCAATATAGTGGATTTTCATTAAAACTCATCATCAGCCTCATTTACAGATGCATTCACTTCTGCATTTATCTGAAGAAGCTCAGTAAAAATTAAAGCTCTGACACTGACTGTTAGTTTTTAGTCATCTGAGGAAGTGAAATACAAGTAAATACTACATGTCCTGTACAACTTAGGTTTCAAGCTTTCTTGATTTCTCAGTAACTCTCTGATTGTATAACACAGTACAAATACAAAACCACAGCTGACCCCACACAAACACACATTTGTTCTTTTCAGTATCAGGAGACTGTTGGGTATCATTTACGGTGAGTCATGCACTTGTCTCTATCAATGAACAGTGAGTGAGTTTTACAGTTAATGTCTTTCTCTAGAGCCATGCGTGACTCCTCCAGGTGGGACAGGGAGCTTCTGGGCTCGCTCAGCTGCTGATTCAGACACATCAGGGTCACATGGGTCTGAGAGAGCGAAGGTAAAGTCTGGACTGAGCTACTCTCAGTGGAGCCTCTTTGTTGTTGATGGCCTTCGGTAGAACCAGAATATTCCTCTCCTAGACCCCGATCTGCTCCAAGATCTGCACACACATGGTCACACAATGAGAAACCAATCAATAAATCACTCTGTCGTTGTGACTGACTGACTGTCTGTGTCTCTGTGCACCTTTGATAGCTTCATTTCCAGCTGAGTCTTGGCCTGTACCAGCTCCACACAGCGCTGGCTGAAGGCTTGGTCCACCTTGGAGCACTGGACTTTCAGATCCTCAGTGGTGTCCTGCAGCACCTGCTCCACCAGCAGTCTGACACACAAAAAGCTTAATTAAGTTCACTGAAAACTTGAAATCATTTACCACAGTGACGCTTTGAGCTCCCATCACACTGATCTTCATCATCATTACTCTGCAGCACTCTGACCTGAGACTGTTGGTGGCCTGTTCCTCCTGCAGGGCCTTGTTCAGGTTGTCCTGGCTGAACTTCATCCACGACGAGCGGTTACACACTCTGCATCAAACCAGAAGACACAACTGTATCATTGTGTAATTGCAGATTCACAGACTCATAGCTCAAACTCACTGGTCCTGCATGGCAGCTGAGCCTGGGTGGTGCTTTGTGTCTGGACTCCTGTTACTGTGTCTCCCACAGTGGTCATCAAAGCTGTAGGCCTGGTACTTATCAGACCAGTCCAACTCTAACATGTGCTTGCTCAACCTGACACACACATCAAAGATAGATGGATACTTTATTACAGCCTGGTCAATTCAGACGTCTAAATGACATTTTATGAATGACGTACATGTCAGGAAATGTACGTTTCTTTAAAGAGACACTCACTTGATCTGAGTGACAACCTGAGCTGTAGTTCTCTTCAGAAGGTCCTGGACGCTCCTGATCAGGTCCACTTCCTGTAAAACACAGTCCCACTGAGCCCTCTGCTGGAGCTGCTTTACTGTTACACTGAACTCAGTATGAGACACTTGATCCAGAGAAAATTACTGTGAGCACACAGCTGAACTGTTGTTGTTAAGACTGCAGGTAATTGTTTATTATTATTATTATTAAACCAGCTTAATGTGTTTATTTCATATTTTCTTCTCAAAAGTGGAAATTTTAATTTATAATCTATAATTTAAATTAAGCAGTTTAAGCAGACAGAGTCTGGTTCCAGTCTTTTTGTCCTGCAGCTCAGATTATCTGTGGTGATGGCGTACGGAGTCTCTGTGGCATCCAGTCTTTCTCCTAGAAGTCATTGTCAGGCCAGTTGGAGGATACTGTGATAGTTTGAAAACCACTCAGCTGGGGTGTATTTAGCAGCTTGGTTTTGTCTGGTTACAGATGTTGGCAGGAGCAGCTCCAGCAGCAGCTTTGTCTCAGGCATTGTGTTCACATTCACTGAATTTAAACTGCTGGTTAATGTTAATTCATTACAATGATACACTGATCAAATGTCTAATATATGATTTACTTTAACAGTTAAACAGCAGCAGCAGCAGCTCCCTATGACACGTCAACTAGAGGTGTGATCTCTGTTTGATGTATCAGCCTGTGTGTTTTATAGGAAGTGGTCAAGATCAGGGACGTTCTGAAAATAACTATGGTACAGCTCCACAAACCACAATGACGCCTTAAAGATGCTAAATATCCCGAACAGAGATGTGTTATGATGAATAGCGGTGGTGTATATGTTTATGTGTGTGTGTGTGTGTGTGTGTGTGTGTGTGTGTGTGTGTGTGTGTGGGTGGGGTGGGGGGCTTCCGTATCAGGTTTTTCTGTATCAGAAGAGGTTATAATATTACTTTGGAGTAGATGTCTTCTGTTGCTCTAAGGCTTTGGTACACACTACGGTCATATTCAGGTTCTTTATCATTCTTACGATCGGTGCTCTGCTGCTCATACAAACCCAGCTCTGAACCAGATAAAGCTTCTGAATTAACATGAATCTAAAGAGAAAGAATTGTTTAAATGAATGAAACAGCACAGGTACACAGAGGAGGTTGTATGACCACAGTCTGTTTTTCAGTTTGTGTGATCCAGAGTTTGATATTTACCTTTCTCATTTCTTCAATTTCCTCAGTCTTTGTTATGTTTCTGTTCACACTGATTTCAGGTCCTGGAGACACACATGCAGCACAACACACTGAGTCACAGTTAAGTTTGTTTGAATGCTCGTGCATTTTGTGTGTGTGATACAAACCTTTCACTTTACATTTGTAAACTATGACTAGAACAAATGTAAACCATCATGTTAGTGTAGCCAGGCTGACAAGAAGTCATAGCTCTGTTGAGCCCAGTGTCTAATAACTCTCACAAGCATGACTTTATAAATTTCGTACATAAAATAATATAACTCATACCTATTAGAGATAGAATTGATCAGATCCTTCCTGCAAATGGCATGGATTTGCCTATGGATTTACTTGTACTTGTACAACAGCTCTTGATTCATCTGTCAGACCTCACTCATACTCAGACTCCTTCTTCCTCATTGATCATTCTTGATTGAAAATGAAAATGAATGTATCTGATCCATCAAAATGTCTCTTGGACCCCATCCCGATTAGACTGCTCAAAGATGATCAGCACGTCTATATTAGATCAGATTAATCTGTCTTTACTAATAGGCTATATACCACAGGCTTTTAAGGCAGCTGTAGTCAAACCTTTACCCAAAAAGCCTACTCTGGACTCAGGGGTTATGGTAAATTATATCCAATCTGCCCTTTATCCTTTAAATACCTTCTCAAATGGGAATGTTTGGCTTTCTATGTGTTTTTTTATTCAATTATATACTGTATAGTGTCTTGAGATGACTTCTGTTTTGATATGGGGCAGTACAAATAAAATTGAATTGAATTGAATTAGTGAGTGTAACATCTGAAAACATACAGAAAGTACAATGGTTATCTGTTATCACCATCTGAAGAACCAAAAGGAGAAGAATTAGCAGACTGTGTGAACTCTTGTTTCATTTCCTGTGTCACTGATGTCGAACAATGACAACATGTTCAACACGTAAATACACACAAACCGTTGACATGTTTACTTGGATATGCTTTGCTTGTAATTTGACCTGTTTCACAGTGATGGTAGAGATCACAGTGCTGGTCTTCTGTGGAAAGACTGTGTCAAAAACAACTTTCCTTAGGACTGTTGACTATTTTGTTGCATATAACTTTGTAAACATGTTTTTATACCACATGACATGTGTATAACATAAAAGGAGAAATAGAGGTGAGCAGTAACATGCAACAAAGATCCACCAAAACTGGATGTGAAAAAGTTGTAGTTTATGCTTCATGGCTTCTTCAGGCTTACAATATTGAGTTGATGAATCTTATTGTCTTTGTAGTTGAGCTGGGTTCTATCTATTTAGCAAAGGTAAATGCTCCGTCTGTGCCCATAAAAATGGATGAATCTGAAGGGCCGTGTGCACAAACGGGCTCTCACACAAAAATCAAGAAGGGAGAGTATATGTGATGTAGAATCCAAAGCTGGCTGGGTGCCAGGCCGAAACGGTGACAAACCCGGAACACCTTCCTCTGAATACTGCATATATTTTATTGTCATCTCTGTATTATAATTATTATTACTATTTATTTTAAGTTTTATTTTTTTTCATTATTTTTATTTACATTTATTATACACAGCCAGTGTCATATTGTAGTAGAACATAAATGGTGCCAAACTAAATTGTTAGTATATCAAATAGCATGGAAGGCGCGCATCCTGAACTATAAAAAAGCTCTTAGTGCAGCTAGATCAACGTATCTCTCCACTCTTATAGAAAACAACAAAAATAACCCTAGATTTTTATTTAACACAGTAGCCAAATTAACTATTAGTAGTGAGGACTTGATGAACTTTTTCAATAACAAAATTGTAAATATAAGGCATAAAATTCAAACTTTAAAACCAGACAATTTAATTGATGCAGATGATAAACTAACCACAGCCGATCAGTACCTAGAATACTTGAAGAAAATGAACTAATTTTACTAATCTCTTCTGCAAAATCATTATCTCAATAGAACCCCTGTTGAAAATAATGAATTCTTTACTCAGTAGTGGGTATGTTCCAAAATCTTTTAAATTAGCAGCTATTAAACCGCTAATTAAGAAACCTGATCTCGACCCCTGTCAGCTATCCAGTTACAGACCAAAAGAAAATCTCCCCCTTATCTCTAACATAGTAGTGGGGCAGCTATGCACTTCTCTACATAGAAATAACATACACATACTGTATCAGTCAGGATTTAGGCCTCATCACAGCACAGAGACAGCTCTTGTTAAAGTAGTAAATGACCTCCTATTGGCCTCTGATCCAGGTTGCATCCCTATGCTTGTGTTACTCGACCTCAGTGCAGCTTTTGACATTCTCCTTCACAGATTAGAAATTGTTTTAGGAATTAAGGGAACTGCCCTCTCCTGGCTTAGACCCTATTTCACTGATCGTTATCAGTATATAGATCTAAATGGTGATTACATGCCCTCCAGTGGAGTTTGGCATTCCACAGGGTTCGGTTTTAGGCCCACTGCTTTTTTCCCCTCTGCATGCTTCCCCTGGGCAACATAATCCGTAAGCAGGGTATTAGCTTTCATTATTATGCTGACGACACACAGTTATATGTTTCGTCAATACTAGATGAGAAAAAACAGCTTAATAAAGTTGAGCAATGTGTAAAGGATATAACTACCGTTGCTATGGCGCCATGTGTGTGGCAGCAAGTCTCAGAACACATATGCTTATGCCCCCCTCCCACCTTTAGGACGCTCTGACCACAACCTGGTTCATCTCTGCCCTGCTTACACTTCAGTGGGGAACGTCAGACACCACGGGTTAATAAGTGAAGATCTGGACTGAGGAGGCAACAAAGCAATTAAAGGACTATTTTAACACCACACCACACGTTCTCTGCAGTCCACATGAAGCGGACATTGACAATCTCACACACTGCCTCAAGGACTACATACTTTTTTGTGTGGAAAACAGCGTGCCAACAAAGACAGCCTTGGGTCACTCCTGAGCTGAAGGCCCTACTAAATGAGAAGAAGAGGGCCTCTCTCTCGAGGGACAAGGAGGAACTGCGCAGAGTACAAAGGGATTTAAAATAAAAATTGTATTTGTGATGTGTGGAGAGGTCTAAAACACATATAAAGCCATGGTGAGGCTGGAAATGATCGACAGGTCACAGGTGACAAAGCCTGGGCAAATTAACTGAACCTGTTCTTTAACAGATTGATTCTGCCCTGTCTCCTGACAAATGTCAGGAAGGCAACAGGCCCTGATAACATCAGCTCCAAGCTCCACAGACCAGCTCTGTAAGGTGGTCCTGTCCATATTTAACATGAGCCTCAGGCTGGAGAAAGTACCAGTACTCTGGAGGACTTAATGCCTGGTTCCGGTCCCAAAGGTACCTCTCATCTCAAAGTACCTTGAACCACTTCAGAGTCGCCTTCACCTGCTGAGGAGACTGAGGTCTTTTGGTGTGTGCAGACAGCTGCTAAGGACTTATTTTGACACTGTGGTAGCCTCAGTAGTCCTTTATGGAGTTGTGTGCTGGGCAGGGGGCAGTACAGGCAGAGACAGGAAGAGACTTAACAAATTGGTTAAGAAAGCCTGCTCTGTCCTGGGCTGCACACTAGAGTCCATCGAGGAAGTGGCGGACAGGGGGATGTTGGCTAAACTAACATCCATCATGGATAACACCTCCCACCCTCTACACAAAACTGTAGAGGCTCTGACCAGCTACTTCAGCACGAGACTGTTACACCCACAGTGCAAGAAGGAGCGCTACCGCAGGTCATTCCTCCCCACAGCCATCAGACTATACAACACAGTACTACAGTGACACACTATGTACCCACACTGTGTATTTCATTCGTTGTTGCTGTTGTAGTTTGTTTTTATACTGGTATTAACTGGCTACATTATTGTTGTTTGGTGTGTAATTTAATTGTCGTGTAAGTTAAACATTTTACTTGAACCTTTACTCAAAATGTTTTACTTAATTTACTTGATCTTGTGTTTTTTTTACTTTTTATATTTTTATTTATTTTTTCTTGTGTAGTTACATCAGACTGTAACTCTGGATGGCCTTTCAGTTACATCTAGTGCAACAGTTTTAGTTAGTCTGCCATAGTTAGTCCTGCAGGAGTCCCTGCTGCACTCTACACTAATTATACAATCACCTCATACATTATCTGATTGTGATCATAACCCAACTCTTATCTCTCCTCCTCTCTCCTCTTCCCTCTTCCTGTCTCTTTGTTGAGCTTCATGTTGTACCCTCTGCCCTCTGGTCCTGGTGCCCCACTTTTGGTTGGACATCTCGTCGAACTTTTTGTTTATAAGTCACAGTACAGGACAAATGAAAGTTTTAAGATGATGATATCACTAAATGTATTATACTTCATCCTGCTGAGACTTAAATGACTGTTCAAACTTTAACAGCAGTAGTTGTTAAGACATTTGAGACTGACACTGCCATCCATGTAGCCAAACTGCTGACATGACTTTTAAAAGCTACTTTAGAGTTTCCTGCAGAGATTTATGGTAAACAGAGAAAAACACTGGTCATGTCTCTGATGACCTACTGAGTTTTCCTCTAATGACATCACCAGGATTAAACATCCACTTGTTTCTGAGAAACATGAAAATCTGATGTTTGTATGTTTATAATATTTCCACCAGTTGAACTTGTTCACACTTCTGATCTTTCCTCAAACACCACCAGGTAAATCTAACTTGTAGACAGAGGATTATTCAGCAGACTGCAGTGAAATGTGCTCAGCACAGTCACAGTTTTAAACAAACCCATTGATTTTAATGATCCCACTGCCTGTACAGTCCTGATCATTGGTGCATTATTCTTCCCCACATATTTGTAATGTGCACAACATTAAATCCATCTGGTGGCTGTAATGATGGTCACCATGGACAGTCTGACCAGTCTATAGCTATGCAGCTCCACACACAGCCAGCTGTGATGCACTGCACATTGTTACACCTGTCAATCACGGCAGCATTACGTTTTTCCATGATGAAAATCACCAGGTGGATTTAATGCTGCAGCTGATCAGTGTAGATTGTAATGAACATTTCAGTCTTGTGTGTCCACTAGTAGTGGTTTTGACTTTGGTTTTCTCAGCTTCTTCTTCATCTGCCTTTGTGGTTGTTCTGTTTTCTCTGGCTGCAGTTCCTGGAAACAGCACAGTACAAATGTTCAGTTTGTTTGTTTGTAAATTCACATGTATGTGCATTGCCTGTGTGTATGTGTTCATGTTTCTGTTTGTGTGCATACATTTGTACTGTATGTAAAACATACCTTGCACTTTGTGACATTTGTATTTACAAATTACAACCAGGACAAATATCGTTATGAACATCAGTGCAGCCGGTACAATGAAAACCACAGGGTTAAAGACCACCACATCTGAAAAAAAGAAAAATGTTAAAATATCCTTCCTGGTCACTCAAAGTAGCAGCATGTTCATCATTTATCTGATGACATTTGCTTCATTATTCACACACAGTAGCAGAAGTAACACCACATATGAGAAATGTAGCATCACTGACTTAATTAATGTGTCTTTTTTATATACAGCTGCTAGTTTATCACATATACACACAGGATCAGGTTTGTTACTCAGGTGGACGATATGATCATTTACACTCATTTCCTGGACTACTTCCTGAATACATACTGGATCCCCACACTGTGACCATACCCACTACGTGCATTGTTTGTAGGTCAGCTGGTCTTACTGATCCCTCATATAATCAGCTGCATTGTAACTGTGTTGCTCTTTTACCTAGTGACAGTTGAATCTTGGTGTAGTTTCCAAAAGTCCATTGTGAGTCTGAACCACACCAGTATGTCCCAGCATCACCTGCTTTCAGCTCTGTGATGGTCACTGAGAAAGAACTGGAAGAAACATCATCTAGCAGAGTGAACCTGACGTCAGTCTGTCCTGAGCTGTTTTGACTGGTCACCATGTCTGTACAGTTTCTGTGGTGGTCTCCCTTACAGAGGAACTTCCTGTTTGTCCCATGTTGTGGTGGATAGGGACACTGCATAGTTAGTGGACGTCCCACAGTGCCGCTCAGTTTGTTGGACTTCACACAGCACCACTCTGTGAGACAGAAGAGGCTTTGAGCAAAATGACCTAATAACACATCAGCTTTCAAAGTTTAGTGATGAACAAACAAAAACTCCATTTACTTTATGTACATTTCTATTGATGTGAAACAACAGTGACTCAACTCAGTGTGTGATGAGGTAGATCTGTGACCTCTCACCTCTGACCTCCAGATCAACAGCAGAGAAAACATCCAGTCCTGTGTTTCTCTGGACGCCACAAAGATACGACCCAGAATCCTTTTGGGTCAAACTGGTAATGGTCACTGTGAATTTTCTTGACATCTTGTCATCAGTCAGACTGAACTGTGTGTTTTGTCTGTTGTTAGAGGTGATTAGTGCCTGCTGCAGACATGAGGACAGCTGGTTTCCTCTGCAGATGTACTTCATGTTGTTCTGGTCCTGAGACTCATATGGACAACTGATGGACACTGAACCTCCCTCATAACTTTGGACTTTGGTGGAACTGTCACAGCAGGTGTCTGTTAGAGAGTGAAACAAACAGACAGTGTTATTTAGAATTTATCCTTGTGTAAAAGTAACAATATCAATATTTATGAATGTTTAGTAAAATACAGAAGCATTCGTTTAGAAAGTGTTCAGTATCTGCAGGCACAATAACGTCAGTGGATTAATGTTACTAGTGTATTTATATAAAAGCAGCTTTTAATTGGTAGTGTGGATCAGTTTTTAACTCTTTAAAGTCTCTAATTATTTAATGCAATGACAACTTTAATATGTGATTTGTCATTTAATCTAAACAAAAGTACAAATAATAGATTAACATTGTGCCTTGTTTTTCATACATACTTATCTATAACTCAGTCAAAAATGTTAGGACAGATCAAATTAGACAGCTTATAAAAAATGTGACAGCATTCAGGATGATTCCAAAATCATCAGGACAGTTGATAATAAATGGTGATATCATGATCATCCACCAAAAGCTCAGTCTTTCTAAGTAAAGATGGGCCGCAGCTCATTATTTTCTGACAAACTTCGTGAGAAAATTGTCCATGAGCTCAAAAAGGCTGGAAGGATCAGAGGAGAAATCTGTGTGTGTAAAGGGAAGATGCCACTAATGAATGTGCTCGACCTGCGTTAACGTCTCAGTTGTTGTTGGATAAAGAACCATCATGATATAACGTTGAATACAGCCACACAGGCTTGGGAGGACTAAACCACTGAAATACAACCTGAAACTTTACTGTGCAAGGATGAAGCCGTACATTAACTCTATTCTGAAACAAGTTCAAAGAACAAGACCATCCAGACTGTTGTCAGCTAAAGATGAAAAAGTCAACAGTGCTACGACAGAGTGGCTCCACATACACAGAGAGTCTGTACTTGACCGGCCTGTCTGCAACAAGCCTCAGTCTCAACTTTTTAAAATGTATTAATGTTTACAAAAGACAATTTAAGGAAATCAGTGAAAACACAAAAAATCTTTTTTGTACTTTTATCACATAAATATAATGAAAATCTACAATACAAATTCATTGTAATGTATAAAAAAATCCTAGTTTGTTCAATATTAATCTACAAAGTAAATCAATTTTTCACATAAGTGTAGTGGAGGAGACCGTGTCTTTCCATAGAAGTATATTTAACAAAGATGTGCCTCATTACAAATACCTAACATTGTAGATAATTTAATTTATTATTCTGTGATCCCATATTAATAATAAATTATAAGGTCAACCAGTACAAATCAAACAAAGTGGTGTTGATAACAAAATAATGAATTTTACTTGACAAAAATATAGAAATGTAATATGTTTATTTGACCCTCTGACTATATTCAGATTGTTTTCAATATAGATATTTTTTTCACCCCTTGTTAAATATGATACATAACAAAGACATGATAATTCATAGGATATTGACATCACAAAGTGATGAAAATTATTTCTAATTACCTTTCTCCACCTTCAGTTTGACTTCAGCAGGGTAGTAATCCTTTAGGATTCCACTCCTCGTCACCCCACACCAGTATTTCCCAGCATCGTTTTTATTAAGATTTGGGGTTGGTGGCTGTGAAAACCCGTTTGTGTTTGTCATCACTGATGGAGTATCTGTTCTTCGTGTGTTGTTGTGATCAGAACATCATCACTGCCGCAGTTGTTTCTGCACAAGTACTTCTCATAAGACTCGTATCCCTCATCATAAGAGCAGGAAACATTAGCTTCTTTTCCTTCATATCCAAACACATGGATAATCTCTGCGTCACTGGTCACATAACAGAGATAAACTAGAAAGATAAGAATTGAATAAGTGATGTGATTGCAGTAATTAACTATCATTAGCTTAATTTGAGTATTTCTGTACCTCAAGGTTGTATTATTCTATACAATGCTTCTGTTTGCATAAATACAAATACATGTAGTTGTTTTTTAGTTCAAAGAACTTACTGAAGAGGATGAACAGCAGAATTTGAAGGCACCACATCTTCATCTTTTGTGAGCAAAGAGAAACCACAAAATAAGTTATACTAACATAGAAATGTTCCACCCACAACTTGTGTCAATGTGTCATGTAAATGTTGAACTGTCCCACTAGTGCACTTTGATCAGTTTTTTTTTAGTGATGCATCTATTCTGACAAACTCACTTCCTGATTTCTGATCCTTACGTGTGAAACAGAGAAATTATAACAGTAATTCATTCTCATATTCTCATATCAGTTAAACTGACCAAGGTGGTAGAAAGAAAACAAACTCACCTTCATTTGAATCCACTTAGACTATAGTTAATAAATATAATGTTTATCACTGCAGGATGTGAAAGATGATCAGCTCCGTCAGCTTTTAGTTGGTATATTGTCAAAGTGGTTCAGTCATCAAGTGTTCACATTTTTGCCACCAAGGGGCGCTCCAACCTAATGTCTTTTTTCACTGAGATGGTAAATAGTACATGAGTGTCGTGATAACTGCATTTTAAAATCTATACAGTTCCTTTTATTTGTTCTCTCCTGTTCGTGCATATGTATTAGTACAATGTTTATTTCATTGACACAGCTACCACTTTTAGTTCCTCAAATCTATTTAATCTCGTTGTACAATGTTGCAAAGACAATAAAGTTTATCTATTTGAATGCCACTTGAATTGACTTAGTTAATATCTTAAAGTAACTATATTATGCTAACTTAGACAGACCCAAGGTTTGTGAGCCCGTAAGAAGAAAACTAGGATTCTAGATGTGAGGTGCATCATTTCCTTTAGCCAAGATTATGTTGAATTGTGAATGAATGTTGAATATTTTTTCCTAAAGAACAGTTAAAAGTTTAAGTACATGGCTTGATTACCACTGATCACATGACATAACATAGGATAATGACAAACTTTAGCTAAAGAGACACTCACTCTTGTTCTCCACGGACAGCAGAGTACGGCAGTCTGAGATCAATGAAGAACTCCTTCCGGATAATGATCTCTAATGGATCAGCCACACAGATACTTTAAAAAACAAAAAATAAATAAGTCATTAAACATAGAAAAGGGAAAAGTAGGAAACTGGGAATGAGTAATAGACATGGGGTGAACGCCTTGTTTTTATTTAAGTTAGAGGAACAGATGAAACATGAGAGAGATTTCAGTCACAGAATCCTCACCCATGATTCTTGACAGACTTATGTCAGTGAACTGCCAGGTGGTGATTGAGTCTTGTAAAAGAACATTTTTCACTAACGTTGTGGAATCACTGAATTTTATGTTTGAGGATGTTGAAGATACGATGTGGCATATCTTCATTATAATGATAGAAAATTAGCAAAAACATATTTGTGACTGTAGGTAAAGAGACATTTAATTTTAAGGTGACAGGGTTGAATTTCAGTAAAGTAAAAAATTAAACTAAAATTCAAATTCCCTTGCATGAGCTAAAATGACAAAGCCCCAAATGAAATTGTGTGAATGTGACTGATGTCCACAATTCACCTTTCAGTGAGACCTACAAATCACCCAGTATCTACCATCATCAGGACAGTAAACAAATAAACTTGTGTTGAAAATGTGTTTGAGATAGATTAATTTGGTGACGTGATGAAATCTGCTCAACTGTTCTGCTCATCTCCTTAAACAGTTATGAATTTTTTTTCTTGTTTGTGTTAGGATATGCACAACGAACCTCGTATGGACAAACACAGTTAATAAAAGATATTCAGAGATGTATAGAAATAAGTCAGATTTACTTACAGTGGAGGAACCTCAGCTAGAGAACTTAGAGAGGAAAGGGCCAGACAGGCCAGCAGACACAGCTTGGTCCTACCTGATCCCATATTTGTCTGTGATTAAATGTGATCTGATCTTCTGTGTGATCAGATTGTTGGTTTCAGTAACCATGTGAGAAATCGTGAGTGTTTATGTTTCATCAGATCATCAGTGTTGTCTTGATAGTAGTGAGATTGGTGAAGATTAGATCACATTTTATTACTAATTCATGCACCAGTTGCACACAGTGCCTTCACTGTTTTTTCCCACTGTTCATGTGACATAATGACATTAATTGTATAAATAAATGCAGGCAGACAAAATCCAACCCTGGTAGTGAAGTGTTCTGTTACATGTTTAGTGGTCTGTGGGCTCTGGAGGGAGTACATGATGCTGTGTCTCTATTCTATTCGAGCTTGGCCTCCTTCTCCACTCTCTTGGCTGAGTCCTCTTGTTTCCAATCACTGCTTTGGCTGCCAGAGGGCGCCCTCTGATATCAAATGCAGTCAGTCTGCAGAAGTGCTTGATCCCTTTGTGCTGCTGTCCTGTCTGTCTCTGTTATTCTTAGAATAGCTTTCATGTGGAAGCCACCACGGGCTGCTCCTGGATTTGTGCATGCTCTGGTGCATAGATACAGGGATTTCCCTATCTGGGTGCTGCTCCCACTGGTGCTGTTTTTTTTTTTTTTACTAGTGTTGCACACTCTGGCTGCAGCTCCCTTTAAAACTGATGAGACAAGCTTCTCTCAAGTCTCTGTTGGGTAAAAGTGCCATAATGGCTCTGAGCTCTACCAAAAGGGTGATTGATCTGTTCACTCTCTTAGTTTCTCCAGAATACTTGCAGATGTAGGAACTGCTCTCTGTCTGGAGTTTCTCTTAGATTGGATTTGAAGGAAGGATTTAAATCACCCCCATCCATCAAGTACTTGAAGCAGCATATAAATATCTAAAGTTACAGCACTCATTCTGCAGAATCCTGTAAACCCTCTCACTAGCTACTTTTAACACTAGATTTTCAAGGCAGGTGTACTGCACCAATACAAGTATGTAAATATATAAGCGTACAGGGCACCATAACAGTGTTGGGGGTCATTGTTTCCCCTTCCTTAAGCTGCCTCAGGAAGGGGACAGGGAGGTGTACTCGTCAAACACATGTTGCTACAGGAAACCACAATATTCATTTAAGGCCATGTTGTACTTGCACATCGACATTGTTTGAGTCAGTTAAAATAAATAAATGAACAAGTGAGATGTCTTTTTATTTCACCACATTTGTCTGACAGCTTTAGCTACTAGTTACATAGATTCTTCATACACAATAATCACCTAATAAATGAAATATCTATAAACCATCTGCAAGTTTAAAAGTACAGAAAATGGATGCATCTAAAATACAATTTATAATGTGTATATATATATATATATTAAAACAGAAAGGGATACATTCACGAATGATTCTATGATTGAATCCCTTCTTTGGCATCTTGAGATAAACAAGTTTTACCAGATTTATTTACAGTAAACAGAACCTAGTTAACTCCAAATAAACTAAAAGTAGACATGTTAGCATTTCTTAATACTGAATGAATGCATCAGAAAGGCTCTCGTTTATGCATCAGTGAGATAAAGGTCCTGAAGGAGGAAAACAAAGCCCTGAAGGAGCAGGTTGACCTCCGAAAAAATGAGAGCCAGGTAGAGGTGAGTCAGCTCCAGGAGAAGCTCCAGGAGAAAGACGAGCTCTTTTAAAAGGCCACAAAAGCCCACATGGACTGTCTGGCTCTGCTGGCGGAAAAAGACATGGAGGTAAAAACCAGTGAAGAGCACTGGGAGAAAAGATGTGAGGCTCTGAAGGAGAGCCTGCAACAGGAGATGGCTCACAGAGAGGAGGACTGGAGGAGAAAAGTCCAGGAGGTTGAAAATGAAAAGAACCTGCTCTGTGAGGAGTGGCACAGGAAGGAGGAAGAATGGAGGAAGAAGGAGAGCCAGAGTGACGAGCAGATCAACCTCCTCACTTCCAATGACAATCTGCTTCTGGTACGATTGTTTCATTTTCAAATAACGACTGGATGAATTCACACAGCTTGACAATTTTTTAATTTGTTTTTCAGAAAGTGGAAAAAGTAAAAGACCAAGAAGCAGAAAAGACTGAGAACAAAGAAGGTGACAAGGTGGGAAGTGAACAACAGCTGAGTGATGAGAAACAAGTCAATGACAAAAAAAGAAAGAGAGACAAATGAAGACAAGTGGAAAGACAAAGAACTGTAGGTAGCTGTAGCAGAGTACCCCTGTTCCTGAAATCCTCACCTCCAGCCTTACCCACTCCCTATTACTCCTCCCTAACCCCCCCCCCATTCCTCCACTTAGTCCACCTCCTTTATCATTTATAAAGACAAAGAACTGCAGGTAGCTGTAGCAGAGTACCCCTGTTCAAGAACCCCCCACTCCCTCTCCCTCACCCCTCTTGAATTCAAATTTTGTTCTATTTGTCTATCTAGCCAGATATCCCCTGTTCCTGAGGGTCTTAAATTGATACTTAAGTCACATTAATCAAATAGTAAATGTTTATTACAGTTTTTCTCGATTGCTAAGGCACATTTCTTGAAAGCTGCTCTCCTTTTCTCTAAACTGTGAACACAAAACCAAAGTATCAAGCTACATTCACAAAACCTCTTCTTGCAAAAACAAACTTTCACCTCAAAACAGTTAAATCTGTACTCAAAACTGAACTATGTTGACAAATCGTGCCCCGAGTCAATCAAAATTAAAAACACTACTGAACAGTCACTAAACACTATTTAGAAAAATATAAAACACAATGCTCAGGACATGAAGCTGGAGAAATAAAAGTTTATTGTTCACTGTAGGCTAAATGCATGTTGCAAAACAAACCGAAATCTTATGCATTTGCCAAATAAAATACAAAAATATACAAATAAGTGTATTACTCATCCACAGCATCATGTCTCCGTACTGGGTCAGGCCACAGGACTTCATCCACATCACAGGCCACATTTTGTCTGGCCAGGCAACGGGGGAAGAAACCCCTGGCATGCCGTATCCAGGCTTGGCATGCCTCCACAGCTATGTCACCACAGGCAAGTTCCATGGCTTTCAGGAGATTTACCCTGGTGTAAGGTTGGCGTTCATATACCTTCCACCGCCATGAGGAGAAGAATTCCTCAATGGGGTTTAGGAAAGGGGAGTACGGTGGAAGGCAAAGATTGATAAAACCTTGGTTCTTATTGAACCACTCTCTAATCTGAAGGACTCTGTGAAAACTCACATTGTCCCAAACAACAATATAGATGGGATGCTCTTCCTGCTGCCCTGACAGAGCATCTTGCATGTGATTGAGGAAGATGAGGAGCTGGTGAGTGTTGTAGGGCCCCAGGTTGGCGTGATGGTGGACAACGCCATGATTGCTGATGGCAGCACATAATGTGACATTGCCACCACGCTGCCCAGGAACACCAACAATGGCCCGATGGTTTTTTTGACGGTTGTTCAATCTAGAGGTCCAGTGGGGTTTCACGGATGGGCAGGACTTACCAGCTCTATAGTATGTCGTACAGTAATTGCGGTCAACATTTACAAACTGTACTATAATGTAAAATAAAGGCATTTACCTGTGCTCTTCTCTAAATCTTCTGATTATGGTGGACACAGTGAATCTACTGATGTTTTGTTGTGCCCTTTGTCCAGCCTCCCTCATGCTCATACCATGGACAAGAACATGGTCAATCACAGTAGCTCTGATTTCATCAGATATTACTGTTCTTTGTCTTTGCTGACCACCTTGACCACCTCGACCTCCTCTCACACGAACTCTTCCTCTCAGATTTCTATCCATTGTAAGGTCTGACAAACCAGTGCTCTCTGAACTGGCTTACTGTATATGTTCCCTCACATCATTTGCCACAAGTGTGATCAGTTTTGAGTTGTTGTGTTCAGGTGGTGACACCTGTGCTTTAATTGTGTTTGACTTTTGTCACCTGTGCTCACTATTATGCAGCACAGGTGCATCACAATGAAAATGTGTTGGCAAGTTGTGTCTAAACAGGTGAAAAGTGCTTATGGTTTTGCCAAAAGAGTGATTGATTCAATCAGTGGGTTCAGGCAACTGAGCATTTGGTTCAGACAATAGGGTGTAGTGTTTTACCTACTGAGAAAAACTGTAAACCTCCTACAAGTACAAAAGCATTGCAGATGCTGATAGCACAGCTAGAGGGCAGATTTTCAGGAAATAATATAACAAAAGAAAGCCTTTGATTGTCATATGTCACATTTACATGTTACAATGAAATTTGCCCTCTGCATTTAACCCATCCCCTGGGGGAGCATTGAGCAGC
This sequence comes from Anabas testudineus, assembly GCF_900324465.2. Classification (NCBI taxonomy): domain Eukaryota; kingdom Metazoa; phylum Chordata; class Actinopteri; order Anabantiformes; family Anabantidae; genus Anabas; species Anabas testudineus. The sequence goes on from NC_046610.1 coordinate 19,498,789, forward strand.
TACATACAGTGCCCAGGGAGCGTCTCGCTCAAGGAAACACCAGGTGTCTGTGACAGAGTTTGAACCCTGAACCTTCAGAGTTTGAACCCTGAACCTTCTGCATTCAAAGCAGATGATCTACCCACTGAGCCACCAAATATATGTTTCAATGGTTTAATGAAGTACATCAATTAAACAACTGAAGATTATTTAGATTATTTATTAGGCACACGTTGACCAAATCTAGACTACACATTCACATTATCAACAGTTCGATAGTGTTTAAAATTCAGTCAGACTGATGTCCAGAGGAATTTACTGTGGAATATTCACATTTTCAATCTGTGTTGTTTTCGATATGATTCAAAGTAAAAACAACACTCAAAAATAATTTTATTTCCTCCAGCTTAACTAGTTCCGAAAATCCATACACAGTGTATTTGTGCACCATCTCCTCGATGCCTGAACAGGTAATGTGTTTCTGTGTTTGACACTCTGTGTCTGTCGGCCAGTACTCGATCCACGTTCTTTCACCTACTGTAACACATAAAGGTACCTGATTTAGAAGAGAAAGCAGAGGACCGGTTCAAATGTTGAAATACTGACAATATCAGCACAAACAGACACAACGCACTTACGTTTGACTCTGGTCGTCTGGGTAAACGTCTTTGGATCGGCCCATGATCAGGTAGGTTTTGCCTGCACTGAGATCTAAAGCTACTCTGCAGTGTGGATAACTGAGGAAAGTGTGCAGTTTACCCTGAGGTCCCACATCCAAACTTCCTGTAGGAGAATTTTTTTTTAGTTTTTTTGGATATTTGACATAATTTCTTCCAGTTATATGAACATTTTCCTCACTAGTTATTGAGTTTAGGTTTGGCAAACTTATTTGAACGCTATAATTTCAGGTTTAAAGGAAAAGAGCTCACCTACTTTGATGGCTTCCAGTACCCGCACTAAATAAATGTCCGTGAACAAACCATCTGTAAACTCTTCAATCTGCACTTTGTACACTGAAGACACAGGTTGCAAATTGTTAGCTCTCCTGCTCCTTTGCTTACTCACAACGTCTCGCTCTCACACGTTCTTACCAAAATCTATCCTGCTGTTCACTTCATTGTCACAAGCTTTATCTGTACGCTCGTCGTTGTTGATTTTGCTTATAATTATCAGTATTAGTTTTATTTATTGTACTTACAAAACCTCTGTTTTCAGCTTGAATATCTTTTCATCTTCATCTATTTTCTCTGAAGCAACAAAACATCAAAAAAGCATGAAATGTCTTTATATAAATTCAAATAGAATGGATGAACAGCAGACATCAATACAAAAACAGAGTAAATGAATAGATACTGACACTGTATTACCTGGGATGAGCACCACTGACATGTTAAATTTCAGACAGTCACCCTCCTTCTCTATCGGTAAAGCGTAATACAACGACACCATCTGTGACACAGACATAGCTTTGCTTTTTAATATTGTATATGTTATCGTAAGATGATAAAATGAAAACGGTCACAGGTTAAAAGAACACAAGCTCAGGAAAAAGTTTCTTATTGTCTAGTTGACAAGTGGATTTTTTTCTTGTTGGTCCTAATGTTTTAGAAATAGAAGTAGAAATAGTGAAGAATCTACTTGAATAACTACTGTAACATTTGAACCAGCAAGAAGGAAATCCAGCTACAGTTGCAGAAAGGCTCACCTGAATGACTGAGAGTCTACAGATGCTTTACTTACTGTCAGCGTTGCCTCTCCTTTGCAAGTGGCAGTCACTGTCACATCCTGATTTATATCACTGATCTATGGGGATTTCAAATATACAGAAACACACGGATTAAATAAATAGGAGACAACAAGAATGATATTAATGTGCTACTGTGTGAGTTCTTACTTTAGATGTTCTAGTGGCATAGGGGTTGTTGCTGTTAAAGTTGTATTTTACAGCCTTTGACCTGCCCGGCAGCAAGATATCCACATTCAGGTCGTACTCTGGTCCTTTAGCACTGGACCAGTACGCTGCCACTGCCTGATACACTATTAAAGTAGCCTGTAGAGGAAACAGAAATCGGTCTGAACCCAGATAAGTTCCAAAATAGTGAAACAGTCCTAAAAAATTAAATTAAAACCAAACCAAAGAATGAGTATGAGTTACCTGAGTTGATCCATAACCTTCATCCATTGCTCTCTGCTGTTTGTTGAACCATCTCACAGCATGTCTGGCTTCTTTGAAGGCCTTTAGTGATGCAAGAGAAGAAGATAAATATTTAGTAATGTGAACAATCAGGAGAAATTAAGGCTAAATCTCCTGCCCTTAAAGTTCAGATTCAGGTTTATCATTCAACACTTCCATAAGTTTTGGAAATTAAAAGTTGTTATCCTATATATCCTATTTGTTATCCTCCTGGCTGTAAACAAGACCAAACATGAACATTTGAAGATTTTAAACTGCACAAGCTGGGGACAGTGTTTCAACCTTAACACAGGATTTGTGCACCATTTCCTGTTTTAAAAACATACAGTCCACAAGTCTTTGTCCAGGGCTTTGCTTTGGGCCTGGACTCTTAATATGTAGCTGCTGTGTCTGCACACACCACCACAGCTACAACCAAAACATACCTTTTAGTGCTACGCTACACGCTCCGAAAGCATATAAGGATGACGTCTCACTGGATTTTCTGTTCGATAATTTAATAAACTTTTCTCTGTAGCACTTCATAAATGTCATAAGAAACACACTAGTTGTTTATAAAAAGTGTAAAGGGAAAAAACAACAACAATATTATCTTCATTTTAGATGTCAGAAAGTATTTGTGGCTCCCACTGTTTTCTTTTCTGTGGTAACTAGGTCCAAATGGCTCTTTGGGTGTTAAAGGTTGCCGACCCCTGTCCTAAATCAAGACAAGACAGAGTTTATTTTGTTTGGTCCTAAAAATCTCAGAGACATGATGTCTAATCACATTATTACTGTAGATGACGTAGTATTGGCCTCAAGTAATACTGTAAGAACTCTCAGAGTTACCTTTGACCAGTATATTTCCTTTGTTTTATACATAAAATAAATCTCTAGAACTGCCTTTTCTGAGAAACATTGCATCCTGTCCCAAAGTGAAGTTGGAAAACTAGTCCGTGCATTTGCCACTTCCACACTGGACTATTGTAATTCCTTATTAATAGGATGTCCCAAAAACTCCTTAGAAAACCTCCAGTTAATCCAAAATGCTGCAGCCGGAGTTCTGACTGGAATTAGCAAGAGAGATCATATTTCTCCAATGTTAGCTTCTTTCCACTGGTTCCCTGTAAAATCCTGAATTTAATTTAAAATTATGCCCCTTACTTACAAAGCCCTTAATAATCAGGCTCAATCCATTTTATTATATTCCTGAGAAGATAATTATCTTCCTAAGGCAGGAAGATAATGGCATTAGCATTTATTTCTAGTATAACCAAGCCAGAAGCAGGGGAAAAGTTTTAAATGCAACTTCACAATCCTATGTCCAATGATCTTTTAGCATTTTTCTTTTTTTATTTGAATTATGAATTATGAATAAACTACATAGCATATTTTTTGCAAAGCTTGATTGAACCTCTTTTGAAAACCTCATAATGACGTTATTGATGTGAGTTCTTCAAATTGACTATTCAAAAACCGCCAAGGCCACCCTTGGTGGCTGTTCTGGTCACTCTGGCTGCAGTTCCTGAAAACAGCACAAATGTTTTTTTGCATTCAAACATATGTCTGTGTTCATGTTTCTGTTTGTGTGCATACATTTGTACTGTATGTAAAACATACCTTGCACTTTGTGACATTTGTATTTACAAATTACAACCAGGACAAATATCAGTATGAACATCAGTGCAGCTGGTACAATGAAAACCACAGGGTTAAAGACCATCACATCTGAAAAAATATAAACAAATCATTCACACAATCAACAACATTTCAGAGCTACTTAAATTTATTAATTTTCTGCACATTCAGATATCTGGTCAAATTATGATTCTGTACAATCCTAAGTCTCATTTTGCTGTTAGATACACTAGATGTGAACACATTCATTCAGTCATTTTCTTGTGACTCTCACTAGTCACCTTGTATGGTCACTCAGTTTGTGTGACGGCCTGTTCAAGGCAGATTTAGACATGTGCTTTTATCTTATCATGTCTTGATGATGAGTTTCACTGAACTCCGGGAGATATTCAGAGCCTTGGAGATGTTTTTGTATCCATCCCCTGACTTATGCTTTACAATGACCTGATCTGTGTTGTTGGGAGTGTTCGTTTTTCTTCACGGTGTAATGGTAGCCAGGAATACTGAAGTGACTGGACCTTCCAAAGTTTCTTATACTGCATCCCTTGAGATGCATTCACTTCACTCAGGTGATCCCCATTTCACTAAATGTGGGACTACTAGCACCAAATATCTGGACCTCTGTTAGATTAGGTCAGTCATTTTAAAGGGGGTGAATATTAATGCAAACACTGAACTCACCTGACATATTTTTATTTAATTGACATTACTTTGTAGAAACCAGTTTTCACTTTGACATTTATCAGGTATTTTTCTGGTCAAAGTTGCTAACTTTTATTGACCACTACTGATTTATAATGTTAAAAAAAGGATAAAACGTCCAAGGAGGTGAATACTTTTTATAGGCACTGTATAAGTAAATCTGGCCTCCGCTACTGTTATTTTTTATGACACCGCTTCAGATTGTCGCTGAAGCTGTTGGTTGAGTTGGAGCCAGTTATTACTGATTTATTCTAGTGGTTCCCACCTATGATTTAAGACAGAAAAAAAGCTCTGAAATACAAAAATACATTTATGTTATTTTCTGGTCTGTAGTGAATTATTAGATATTTAGACCACTTTGTGTTTTAATGTTTAAATATTTTAATATTCAGAAATACAGACAGGAAACATTTCTTTGATGGAAGTTACAGCTCAAACTAAGAGCATAGAATAATTTGTTTTAATGTCACATTAAAGAAATAAGTTTTGTTTTTTTTTATTAATAAAAGTAACATATTTTATTTAATCAATTATAGTCAAGGATCAATCCATGCTTAAAATATGCAGTGTACCACAGGCTTTGCTGTAGTGAAGCCCCTATTCAAAAAGCCTACTCTGGACTCAGGGGAATTATAGACCAACAACCAATCTGCCCTTTATCTTTAACATTCTTTATATTTTATTTATATTTTTATTTTTTCGTATCATATGAGCATCTACACAGCAATAACTTGTATGTATCTTCTTCATCTGTGACCTTGGTGGTTGTGGGGATTTATCCGAACAGTTTAACACTTATTAAATACATTAGTATTAAATTTTATTAACAAAAAACAATAATACAAGTTTTATCATCTGTGTGGACGTTGTTCATCTCATCATTGTTGACTGTAAACTTCATTACAGTAAATATCTTCTGGTGTGTTGAAGTTTTCATACATCTCGTCCTTCTGGGCTCCACCTGTTTCGTCGTACTGGTTGCAGGTGCTCTGCTGGTTGGACGTCCTTTTCTTTGAGTACACTACAACTTCATGATTTTCATAAATCTAAAAAAGAATTTAAAAGATCAGTTAACTAGTCATTTCATTTGTTATATGTTTCAGAAGAAGATGTCCTGTAAAACATAGATCAGTTTACTGTGAAGTCCAGTGAAACTGTTCATTATCCAGATTAAAGTCTAAAGCCATGCTGATAACCTACTAAGTTTTCCTCTTATGACATCACCATGACATGATAATTGATGCATTATTCTTCCCCACATATTTGTAATGTACACAACATTAAATCCATCTGGTGCCTTTAATGATGGTCACCATGGACAGTCTGACCAGTCTGTAGCTGTGCAGCTCCACACACAGCCAGCTGTGATGCACTGCACATTATGACACCTATCAATCACGGCAGCTTTGATTTTCTTACATCAGCTTCTTCTTTATCTGCGGCTCTGGTGGTTGTTCTGTTCTCTCTGGCTGCAGTTCCTGAAAACAGCACAGTACAAATGTACAGTTTGTTTCCATTCACATGTATGTGCATTGCCTGTGTGTATGTTTTCATGTTTGTGTGCATACATTTGTACTGTATGTAAAACATACCTTGCACTTTGTGACATTTGTATGTACAAATTACAACCAGGACAAATATCAGTATGAAAATCAGTGCAGCCGGTACAATGAAAACCACAGGGTTAAAGACCACCACATCTGAAAAAAAGAAAAATGTCAAAATATCCTTCCTGATAACTCACAGTAGCAGCATGTTCCTCATTTATCTGATGACATTTGCTTCACTATTCACACACAGTAGCAGAAGTAACACCACAAATGAGAAATGTAGCATCACTGTCTTAATTAATGTGTTGGACTTCACACAGCACCACTCTGTGAGACAGAAGAGGCTTTGAGCAAAATGACCTAATAACACATCAGCTTTCAAAGTTTAGTGATGAGCAAACAAAAACTCCATTTACTTTATGTACATTTCTATTGATGTGAAACAACAGTGACTCAACTCAGTGTGTGATGAGGTAGATCTGTGACCTCTCACCTCTGACCTCCAGATCAACAGCAGAGAAAACATCCAGTCCTGTGTTTCTCTTTACTCCACAAAGGTACGACCCAGAATCCTTTTGGGTCAAACTGTTAATGGTCACTGTGAATTTTCTTGACTCCTTGTCATCAGTCAGACTGAACTGTGTGTTTTGTGTGTTGTTAGAGGTGATTAGTGCCTGCTGCAGACATGAGGACGGCTGGTTTCCTCTGCAGATGTACTTCGTGTTGTTCTGGTCCTGAGACTCATATGAACAACTGATGGACACTGAACCTCCCTCATAACTTTGGACTTTGCTGGAATTGTCACAGCAGATGTCTGCCAGACAGGGTAACAGACAGACAATATGATTTATTATTTATACTTAAATAAATAATTAAAATATATCATTTTAATATTCATCATATATCCAGGCTGTTGTCAGCTAAAGATGAAAATGTCTTTTTAAAACTGATTCATGTTTACAAAAGACAATTTTAATAGATCAGTGAAAACACTAAAAACTAACTTCAACATAGATATTTTTTTCACACCTTGTTAAATACGATATAACAATTTCTAATTACCTTTCTCCACCTCCACTTTGACTTCAGCAGGGTATTCATCCAATTTTCTACTAATATCCACCCCACACCAGTATTTCCCAGCATCATTTTGAGTAAGATTAGAGATGGTGGCTGTGAAAACCCGTTTCTTTGTGTCATCACTGATGGAGTATCTGTTTTTATGCGTTTGTCTTGTTGTGATCAGAACATCATCATCAATGCCGCAGTCGTTTCTGCACAAATACTTCTCATAAGACTCATAGCCCTCATCATAAGAGCAGGAAACATTAGCTTCTTTTCCTTCATATCCAAACACATCGATAATCTCTGCTGCATCGGTCACTACAAAAAAAAAAAAAAGTGAACTTAAAAAAAAGGAGAGAGAGGAAGACACATACCAAAAACCAATATCAAGGAGATATTATTCTATACAATGCTTGTGTTTGCATGAATACAAATAAATGCTATATATAAATTAAAGGGTTAGGAATTCAAAAAATAATTTCTAAATTTGTAAATAAATTCAAAAAACTTACTGAAGAGGATGAACAGCAGAATTTGAAGGCACCACATCTTCATCTTTTGTGAGCAAAGAGAAACTACAAAATAAGTTACACTAACATAGAAATGTTCCACCCACAACTTGTGTCAACGTGTCATGTGTTGAACTTTTTCACTAGTGCACTTTGATCAGTTTTCTTTACTTAAGTATCTATTCTAACAAACTCACTTCCTGATTTCTGATCTCTATGTGTGAAACTGAGAAATTATAACAGTAATTCATTCTCATATTCTCATATCAGTTAAACTGACTGAGGTGGTACAAAGAAAACAAACTCACCTTCATTTGAATTCACTTAGACTATAGTTAATAAATGTAATATTTATCACTGCAGAACGTGAAAGATGATGTTAGCTTTTGGTTGGTATGTTGAATAGTAGATGAGTGTAATAGTAACTACATTATAAAGTCCATACAGTGTCTTGTATTTGTTCTCTCTGTATATATGTTTACATTAGTAAGTTATTGATATAATGTTCATCTCAATGACACAGTTACTACTTGTAGTGCCAGAAACCCATTTGTATGCCTCATACTTGGTGAAGTTCATATGTGAGTCACGGCAGGTGAGCGAATACTTTTGCAATATAGTGGATTTTCATTAAAACTCATCATTAGCATCATTTACAGATGCATTCACTTCTGCATTTATTCAAGAAAGCTCATTAAAAATTAAAGCTCTGACAGTGACAGTTGTTTTTTAGTCATCTGAGGAAGTGAAATACAAGTAAAGCTGGGGTTCATCCCTGCAGAGCTCCATGTTGGGTCTGAGAGAGCGAAGGTAAAGTCTGGACTGAGCTACTCTCAGTGGGGCCTCTTTGTTGTTGATGGCCTTCTGTAGAAGCAGAATACTCCTCTCCTGGACCCCGATCTGCTCCAAGGTATGTGCACACATGGTCACACAATGAGAAACCAATCAATGAATCACTCTGTCTGTGTCTCTGTGCACCTTTGTAAGCTTCATCTCCAGCTGAGTCTTGGCCTGTACCAGCTCCACACAGCACTGGCTGAAGGCTTGGTCCACCTTGGAGCACTGGACTCTCAGATCCTCAGTGGTGTCCTGCAGCACCTGCTCCACCAGCAGTCTGACACACAAACAGCTTAATTAAGTTCACTGAAAACTTGAAATCATTTACCACAGTGACGCTTTGAGCTCGCATCACACTGATCTTCATCATCATTACTCTGCAGCACTCTGACCTGAGACTGTTGGTGGCCTGTTCCTCCTGCAGGGCCTTGTTCAGGTTGTCCTGGCTGAACTTCATCCACGACGAGCGGTTACACACTCTGCATCAAACCAGAAGACACAGAGTGTAACTGTATCATTGTGTAATTGCAGGTTCACAGACTCATAGCTCACACTCACTGGTCCTGCATGGCAGCTGAGCCTGGGTGGTGCTTTGTGTCTGGACTCCTGTTACTGTGTCTCCCACAGTGGTCATCAAAGCTGTAGGCCTGGTACTTATCAGACCAGTCCAACTCTAACATGTGCTTGGCCTCTCTGTTCAACCTGACACACACATCAAAGATAGATAGATACTTTATTACAGCCTGGTCAATTCAGACGTCTAAAGGACATTTTATGAATGACGTACATGTCAGGAAATGTACGTTTCTGTAAAGAGACACTCACTTGATCTGAGTGACAACCTGAGCTGTAGTTCTCTTCAGAAGGTCCTGGACGCTCCTGATCAGGTCCACTTCCTGTAAACACAGTCCCACTGAGCTCTCTGCTGGAGCTGCTTTACTGTTACACTGAACTCAGTATGAGACACTTGATCCAGAGAAAATTACTGTGAGCACACAACTGAACTGTTGTTGTAAAGACTGCAGGTAATCGTTTATTATTATTATTATTATTACACCAGCTTAATGTGTTTATTTCATATTTTTTCATATTCTATTCGGCAAAAATCTCTCATCAAAAATGGAAATTTAAATTTAAATCTATAATTTAAATAAAGCAACTTAAGCAGACAGAGTCTGGTCCCAGTCTTTTTATCCTGCAGCTCAGATTATCTGTGGTGATGGTGTACGGAGTCTCTGTGGCGTCCAGTCTTTCTCCCAGAAGTCATGTCATTGTCAGGCCAGTTGGAGGATACTGTGATAGTTTGAAAACCACTCAGCTGGGGTGTATTTAGCAGCTTGGTTTTGTCTGGTTACAGATGTTGGCAGGAGCAGCTCCAGCAGCAGATTTGGCTCAGGCATTGTGTTCACATTCACTGAATTTAAACTGCTGGATACTAGTTAATGTTAATTCATTACAATGATACACTGATCAAATGTATAATATATGATTTACTTTAACAGTTAAACAGCAGCAGCAGAGAGCTCCTTATGACACGTCAACTAGAGGTGTGATCTCTGTTTGATGTATCAGCCTGTGTGTTTTACAGGAAGTGGTCAAGATCAGAGATGTTCTGAAAATAAGTACGGTACAGCTCAGGTTGTCGATCAGATGTCGTGTCAAACTCTGTTAAACTGCCTGATGTGAAAGATAAGCCGAGCAAACATCTTGATTCTAATGAAGATCGTAATCATTTGGGGACAAAAAGTAAAATGACTGATTCAATGGGCGAACGATGAACATGTATATTTATTTACACAAGATTATATTTTGACTTTTTTTTTCTTTTTTTGATAGTTGATAGGACAGAGAGTAAGAAAAATGCAAACAGCATTGTTGACACCATGACATCATGGTCTGTTTGCTGTTTGCATTTTACTTACTCTCTGTCCTATCAGCTATCAGCAGGGGAGGCCAAGGAGTCTGGATCGGATCTTTTGTGGTGGAAGGATGTCTGAGTTGTAAAAGTCTGGGATTTGAAGGTTTTGAGTTATGAGAGAATAAGGTCCTTGAGGTTTCTGAAATCAGTGTATGTCATAAGGAAGGCCTTTTCTGTGAGGGTTCTGATGGCTTGTTTGGTGATAGACATAACATGCTCGGGGCTTCCTGCTGTGTCCAGGCAATTAAACGGATATGCTGCTGCGCCATGCAGGTCTAGGTACTCTTCCCGCAGTGCTTCAGAAAAGAGGGGAAGGGAAGGGGGGGAGGTTTTTAGGTTTTAGCCAATTATGGATCAATTTCTAATCTGCCCTTTATCTCTAAAATTCCTGAAAAGCAATTATGTGACCACCTGCATAGGAATAACTTGTATGAAGATTTCCAGTCAGGATTTAGAGTACATCATAGTACAGAAACAGCACTGGTAAAGGTCACTAATGAGCTTCTCTTAGTATCAGACAGTTGACTTCTCTCTATTCTCATTTTGTTAGATCTTAGTGCTGCATTCAACACTATAGATCACAACATTTTATTACACAGACTGGAACATGCCATTGGGATTTAAGGAACAGCATTAGGTTGGTTTAAATCATATCGATCAGATAGATTTGAGTTTGTACATGTTAATGATGAGTCTTCCATGCACATCAAAGTTAGTTGCAGAGTTCCACAGGGTTCTGTGCTTGGACCGATTCTTTTTACTTTATACATGTCTCCCTCAGGCAATGTTAAAAGGAAACACTATACATTTCTATTGCTATGTAGATGATAACGTGGCCTGGTGGCTTAATGGGTAGAGCATCAGCCTGGGTAGCGTTCCTGGTTCAAACCCAGACTCTGTTGCCAGTTGTGTCTTTGAGCAAGACACTCCACGCTAACTTCCTGGGTGCTGTTTGTGGCTGTCCACTGCTCTCCCCTCAGGGGGAACATGTTACAAATGAAATTTGTAACCCCTGTAACATGTGACATATGACAAAATAAAGGCTTCATCAAATGATATTCAACTATATTTATCTATGAAAGAAGAAGAAAACGTATCAATTAATTAATCAAATGTGATGCATTACTTCATACATAACACACATATCACATAACACACATATGTTGAACTGCCTTTTTTCACCTGAGGAATATTGCTAAAATTAGAACCATCACTTACCAAAGTTATGCTGACAAACTAGTCCATGCATTTGTTACTTCCAGGCTAGACTATTGTAATTTACTACTGATAGCATGTCCCAATAACTGCTTAAAAAGCCCCCAGTTAATCCAAAATGCTGCAGCCAGAGTTCTGACTAGAAATACCAAGAGAGATCATATTTCTCCTATGTTAGCTGCTCAGTTTAAAACACTCACATATAGAGCACCTAATAGTCAAGCTCCATTATCTCTTAAATACCTCATAGTACCATATGTTCCAGCAGACCTTTCTATTCTATTCCAGAGTTTTCCTCTAATGACATCACCATGACATGATAATTTGTGCATTATTCTTCCCCTCATATAGCTTTAATGCTGGTCACCATGGACAGTCTGACCAGTCTATGCAGCTCCACACACAGCCAGCTGTGATGCACTGCACGTTCTGACACCTGTCAATCATGGCAGATTTCATTTTCCATGCTGAAAATCACCAGGTGGATTTAATACTGCAGCAAGTAGTCAGCAGACCTCATTGTTTGGACACATAATGTTGCTGAACCTAGACCTGACCGACTGCAGCAACCCCAGATCATAGCACTGCGCCCACAGGCTTGTACAGTAGGCACTAGGCCTGATGGGTGCACCACCTCACCCTCCTCTCTTCTTACCCTGATGCTCCCATCACTCTGGAACAGGATAAATCTGGACTCATCAGACCACATGAACTTCTCCCATTGCTCGAATCCAATTGTAAGTGCCTCTGTGTTGTATTCATGGTGTTGAGAGTTTATGGTGTGGTGCAGATTGTTTACTTTTGTTTAAATGGTTAAATGAAAATAGTTGTGTTGAAATGTTGATGTCACAGTGTGTTGTTCACTGTAATGTGGTACTTGTGTGTGCCGAGCGCTTGCTCTGGCGTGATTAGGGGACATTATCATGGGGTGATGTGTCTCGCGGGACTTTGGAGATGCAGCGGGAGTAGGCAGGTGAGCATCTCACCACATGGACTGCAGGTGAGCAGATGGCTCCATCGGGACTCTGCTGTGTTGTACTTCAAGTTTGACTTTGTCTACCACTGAAGCCAGGGACGGACATTTAAGAGACTCAAAGACTTAAGAACTCTTTTCATGACAAGCGGCCAACGAGGTATTTGTTTATGTATTTTGTTTCATGTGTTTAAAATGTCTTTATTTGTTGTTCGAACATGCTGTGTCTGTGTTGTCATGAGAGAGCTACACCAACCTTCATACTCCCTAGCAAATTGAAGCCTTTATTTGGTTTTCTTAAGGCTACACACCTGGTTAGTTCCAATCCCTTGAGCTCCCTTCGCACATTGTGCGTGTGGAATTGCTCTTACTTTCACTATTAAACATAGCTGTGAGTTCCACTGTTTTGTTTATGTTTAAGTGATCACAATTATTCAAGATTTTATTACTGACCACATTTCCTCCTCAAAGATGGTGGTTGCCCACTATCCTTCCAGTTTTTCTTAATGCACTGGACAGTTCTTAACCAAACTTTAGTAGTTTCATCTTTTTTTTTTTTTGCTTGATGCAGGTCAATAACTTGACCCTTCTGAAACAGATGGTGTTTCAAAAAAAATGCCATCTGACTCCATGAAATCCAGCAGAGAGTGACTGACACAGTGTGTCTCTGTCAACTATTGACCATGTTTTACAACGCAACAGACTTTACATGACACAAGTGTACAGAGTACCCTTTGGGTGTAACTGTGCAAGAGTCAAATATCCCTGTATGTGCAAGTAAGAGTAACCTACACACACTTCAGAACTGATGCTTCCATTGCAATTTTATGCTCACAGGCCCACTGATCCTGTAGGCTAGTAATTGCAGTTGCTACGTTTGCAGAAGTCTGTCTTTTTGTATCACCCAGTGAATTACATTTCTTGGTGGTCTGCAGGATATTATGGCTGCATGTGCAGTGCATCCTGTTTACATCATAGTTTGAGACATAATACATAATTGGTTCGCCAACAACCAGCACTTCAAAAAGATTTTCCTTCTACCTTATAGCCTCTTTCTGAATCCAATAGAGGAGTTTTTCTCTGCATGGTGGTGGAAGGTCTGATGACATATCTGCTTAAGCTGGATTCGGCACACAGTGTTTCCCCCCTGATGTCTGTGACATAGATGAACCCAACAACATGATATGATGTTGCAGAATGACTCTCAATTACAGTGGTTGTGCTGTAATGTGGTTTGTATGTTTTGTTAGTAAAGAGCTAAATGTAGATATCGCTTTAATTATGACAATTGTTTCTTAATTTAATTTACAACTACATGGCCTGGATGCTTTGTCCAAGAGTATTTTATGGTGTGTCTAATGAATGCTCAGTGGTGAATATGTGTTTTTGCTGTGTTTATGATCTGAACACATTGTTTGGTTTGATTTTGAGGTGATAGTTTGGTTTTGATGTAGTTGGATGTTGGATTTGTATTTAAGGTTTTGAGAAAATGGGTGAAGGTTTCAAGAACTGAGGAAAAACTGTTTGCTAAAAACACAGTATTGTCTATAATCTTACTGTTTCCCCATTGACTGCCTCCATTACCGCCATCAGCCATGTTTGTTCTTACACAAATTGGTAAAATCAAAGTTGGTTAAAATGTGACCCAACTGTTCAGACTGAGGTTGCATTGTAAAACATCCGATACGTCTTTGATTTGGGACCACATATGAAAGTGGCTCAGGTCTGATTTTAAAATAAATACCATATTTTCCGCACTATAAGGCACACCGTATTATAAGGCGCACCTTTAATGAATGGGCTACTTTAAAACTTTTTTCATATATAAGGCGCACCGCATTATAAGGCGCATAGAATAGACGCTACAGTAGAGGCTGGCGTTACGTTATGCAACATTAGATGGAGCTGCGCTAAAGGAAATGTCAACAAAACAGTCAGAGTGTCAGGAGTTAGTAGGACCAATAATAAGGCCGAAGCAATCTACTCAGTTCAGTGCGTTTATTGCGGCACACAAACAAAACTACAGCCCAAGAATCAGCTGAGCAGTCTTTTCTTTAGAAAAACACAAAAGGAGTCAATATTAATATCTAGTGAAATTAAAGTCCTTGAAATATAGATAATTCAAATCCAATAGGAAATCCAAAATAATCCAACGAAAAACACCGGCATTCAACAAAACACAAACCGGGAAAAAGTATCACAGTCCATACTCCAAAACAATAATCCATGTAGCAGAATCCTCAGCCATCGACTACTTTAAGTCCTCCACACTAGTTTGTCATGAGGTGCAATCAATCGGTTTAATGAATGTCAAGCTGCTGCATGAACACCACTCCGCCCGGAAACGGGACCTTCAAAATAAGAGGTCAGCCTGAAAGGTAGTCGGCGGATCCTCACACAGAGAGGTCGGTCAAACTTTATTAATAGATTGCCATCATGCCTTTCAGTTCAAGTGATAAATGAATAACAATAAGTTGTGACAAAGGCAGCTAAAAAGTATTATAGTATTGTTCTTAAAAATTTATCAGAGTGAGAGTTGTGTATTTTAGTTGATCTTTGTTAAGATAATTAGTTGCAGAGTGAGCGCTCTTTCCACTCTCTGTTCAATAGAACAGCTTTGACGTATTTTCTCCGTCGGTAAATTAAACTAGTTTAGTTTCCACAGTAAAACCAACTGGTTCATGTATATGCTGAGTGTGATTTATACGTTTGTACCTTGGAAAGCATTTGTCTTTGTAAGTATTAACATGTTTATTGTCATTAGAAGTTTGTTAGTTGTTACCTGTTACATGTGATAAATTACGTGTGCGTGTTATTGTAATTAGCTTCATTCAAGTCAAGCTAGCGTGTGCGAGTGTAACATATATTGTTACACTCGTAACGGATTATAAGGCGCACCGGATTATAAGGCGCACTGTCAGCTTCAGAGAAAATTTAAGGCTTTTAGGTGCGCCTTATAGTGCGGAAAATACGGTATCTGAGGTCCGACCACATGTCCGGTGGTCCTGACACTCATATGGACAAGTGATAGACACTGAACTTCTGAACCGATACTATTTTGTCATCACGCCTGACATTTCTTTCCACCTATTCCATCCTGTTTGTTCCATGCCTTTTCACCTCTATTCCACACTCTCTGTTGCTTTGAACCTTTGACCCTGAGTACTTATATATATATATTTACTTATATATTTGCACACATATATTCTGTCTTGCTGCCACTAACCTTCATTCCTCAGCTTTCCAGAGCACACCTCCACCTCTCTAGACTTTCTTCCACCTGCTCTGCTCTCACCAATGTCATCTGTGAACATCTTAGTCCATGGAGATTCATGGAGAGATTCATGTCCTTCACCAGAGCAGCACTAGCACTAGAAGGGGCTCAGAATCAAACTTTGATGTAGACCCAACTTCACCTTGAACTCCTCTGTCACACCTACAGCACACCTCACCACTGGCTCACAGCTCTCATACATGTCCTGCACTACTCTAACATACTTCGCCGCTCCATATTTCCTCACACAATACCACAGCAGCCTCTCATATGCTTTCTCTGGATTTACAAAGACACAGTGCAACTCCCTTTGCCCATCAGCATTCTCTGAGCAAATACTGCATCAGTTGTACTGTGGTATGAAACCATATTACTCTCACAAATGCTCACCTCTGCCCTTCACCTAGCTTCTAGGACTTGTTCCCACAACTTCACTGTATGGCTCATCAGCTTTTTTTGTCTGTATGAACCACAGCTCTGCATTTTTTCTTGTTCCTAAAATTTGGCACCAGCAAACCTTCCTCGGGCATCCTCTCACTGTCCAAGATCTTTTTAAACAGACTAGTCAGAAACTCTTCTCTTACCTCTCCTAGACATTTCCATACCTCCACAGGTATGTCGCCAGGACAAACTGCCTTTCCACTCTTCATCTTCTTCAGTGCCCTCCTCTATTCTCTCTTACTAATCTTTGCTGCTTCCTTCTCCACAACAGTCACCTCTTCTACTCTTGGTTCTCTTTCATTTTCCTCATTTATTAATTCTGGAAAGTACTCCTTCCATCTTTCAATAACCACTTATCATGGCACCTCTCAATACATTTTAATTCCTATCTTTAAACACCTTAATCTTCTGCAGATCCCTCCATCTCTATCTCTATGCTTCACAAAGCTGCAGAATCCACCTCTCCTTCTTTACTGTCCAACCTAGTAAAGAAGTCCTAATATGCCCTTTGTTTGGCCTTCGGCTTATACTGCATCTCCCTGTACTCCTGTCTACTCTTCAGTCCTCTCAGTGTCCCACTAAATCTCCTTCTCCTCTTTACACTTGATGACACATTAAGTACCCTCCATATACAGTATTTGCACTGTTTTAGATTCTGTATCAGTGTAGCTCCACAATAAAAGATGTGCATACTTGAGGTATAATATGATCACTTTAGACGATATATAGATGGATTTCTTACACCACAAAAGTTCGACTTTCTGGCATCCAGAGAAATATAGGCCTGAATGTTTTCTCTGCCGTTAAACTGGAAGTCAGAGGTGAGAGGTCTCTGCCTGCTCTCGTCTGTTTTCTGGGCGAGGTACAGTTAATTTCGAACAGACCTTGCATCTAAGTTGTTGAACCCTTCTGACAAACTTGACAAGCTGGTCAAGAAGAAAATGGGATGGCCTTAAAGACACAGAAGCTTAAACAAGCCTTTTAAGACTTAATGTAATTAATGTAGTTACCATTAAACTCATGTACTATTTACCTTCTCAGAGTGTAAAGGCATCAGGTTGGAGCGCCCCTTGGTGGCAGAAAGGTGAACACTTGATGACTGAAATACTTTGACAATACGTCAGTCAAAACTTAATGGAGCTGATCATCTTTCACATCCTGCAGTGATAAATATTATATTTATTAACTATAGTCTAAGTGGATTCAAATGAAGGTGAGTTTGTTTTCTTTCTACCACCTCAGTCAGTTTAACTGATCTGTGATGACTGTTATAATTTCACATAATGTTCACAAATAGAGATCAGATATCAGGAAGTGAGTTTGTCAGAAGAGATGCATCATTAAAAAAAGCTCTAGTGATCAAAGTGCACTAGTGAGACAGTTCAGCATTTACCTGGCACACTGACAAGTTGTAGGTGGAACATTTCTATGTTAGTATAACATATTTTGTAGTTTCTCTTTGCTCACAAAAGATGAAGATGTGGTGCCTTCAAATTCTGCTGTTCATCCTCTTCAGTAAGTTCTTTGAATTTATTTACAAATTATTTGAAAAATAATATTTATTGTATTTATTTGTATATATGCAAAGACAAGCATGGTATAGAATAATAACACCTTGATATTGGTTTTGGTATGTGTCTCCGTCTCTCTCTCTTTTGTAATTAAAATGTTTTTTATGTTGTAGTGACCTGTGCAGCAGAGATTATCTATGTATTTATATATGAAGGAAAAGAAGCTAAAGTTTCCTGCTCTTATGACAAGAGATACAAGTCTAATGAGAAGTATTTGTGCAGAAACAACTGCGGCAGAAATGATGTCCTGATCACAACAAAAAATGCTAATAAAAAGGAATTCTCCATCAGTGATGACAAAAACATTAAAGTTTTCACAGCCACCATCTTTAATCTCAATCAAAATCATGCTGGGAAATACTGGTGCGGGGTGATGATCAGTGGAAGATTGGATTACTACCCTGCTGAAGTCAAAGTGGAGGTGGTTTCAGGTAAATTGAGCTGATTGTCATCACATTTTGATGTTAATATGACTTTTCATATCATTCTTATGTCTTATAATGATATTTACAGTGAGGTCAGTCTGAATATAGTCAGAGGTAAATAAACTCCATATCAAATTTCTATATTGTTGTAAAGTAAAATTCATTATTTTGTTAATCAACACCACTTTGTTTGATTTGTACTGGTTGACATAATTTATTATTAATATGGGATCACAGAATAATAAATTCAATTATCTACAATGTTAGGTATTTGTAATGAGACACTTCTTTATCACATATACTTCTATGGAAAAACATGGTCTCCTCCACTACACTGATGTGATAAATGTGTTTACTTAAAGATTAATATTGTACAAACTCCTATTGTAGAGAAATTGGGATTTTTTTATACATTACAATGAAAACTTAAATATGTGATTTATTCATTGATCTACTTAAATTTTTTGTAAACATGAATCAGTTTTAAAAAGTTGGGTCTGAGGCTTGTTGCAGACAGGCCGGTCAAGTACAGACTCTCTGTGTATGTGGAGCCACTCTGTCGTAGCGCTGTTGACTTTTTCATCTTTAGCTGACAACAGTCTGGATGGTCTTGTTCTTTGAACTTGTTTCTGAATAGAGTTGATGTACAGCTTTATCCTTGCACAGTAGAGTTTCAGGTTGGCTGTATGTGGCTGTATTCAACATTATAGCATGATGGTCCTTTATACAACAGTATATGAGATGTTAACGCAGGTCGAGCACATTAGATAGTGGAATCTGCCCGTTGATCTTCAGAATTTAAAAGAACTACAACTTTTTTTTTTTTACTTTTTTGTAAAGTTGCATTGACATTTATTCTCTTTAACCGATTGGACAAATCTCTCACAAAGGTTGGCAGAAAGTAAAAAGCTCCATTATGAATTAGAACGTTTTAAAATCAACCCAAAAGTTGTTGCTTGAATATTTTATATATAACCTCTAAGCTGAATAATGTGGTCTGTCCTCAAATGTTTTGTATTTAGTACTGATGTAGAATATTAAAATACACTAATATTTATGCTTTTCTCTGACAAACAAAGGTTCAAGGTAAATGCCAAATCAGATATTAAAGTTTGTATTGCATAATATAATTAAAGATAAAACTGATTCACACTATCAATTAAAAGCTGATTATATATAAATGCACTAGTAACAATAATCCACTGATACTGATGTCATTGTGCCTGCAGATACTGAACACTTTTTAAACTAATACCTCTGTATTTCAAATAATTTCATAAATGTTACTTTTACACAAGGATTAATACTAAATAACACTGTCTGTTTGTTACACTCTCTGACAGACACCTGATGACAGTTCCAAAGTTATGAGGGAGCATTTTTACCATTTTCTGATTATCTGTAGTGTCCATAGTAAAGCTACCAGCTGCAGACATGTGGACATGTGTCCTCTAAATATATTCTTCATGTTCTGGTCCTGAGACTCATATAAACAACTGATGTACACTGAACCTCCCTAACAACTTTGGACTTGGGTGGAAACATTGCAGCAGTTGTCTGTCAGAGAGTGTTACAGAGACAAAACATGTTATACTTCAATAAAAGGATCAATATTAAAATCTGCAACTGTTACAATTGGACAAACAAGTACCAAAAAGGTAATTTATTCAAAAGAGACGCGAAAACACGGTGGACAAATACAAACAAAACCATAAACAGACATACAAAGTAACAACAGAAAACACTGCGGTAAAGCAGGCAAAATACGAACTAATAAACCAACTAAACCATACAAAGGACAAACTAATAAATCAAAGCACAGACATGCAAACTAAAACACAAATGAACTCACTGATGCAATACAAAAAGTGCCGAAAGCGCCAGACCGGGCAGGCAGAGGGAGGGGCCCAGAGGCATCAAACCGGGAGACAAGGGAGCCTCAAGGGAACCAGACAGGAGAACCCTGGGTGGACTGCCCAGCGGCGATGAACAAGGGGCCAAGGGATCGCTGGTGTCAGGGGTCTGGCAGCGACGACTTCTGCTTCAGACTGCCTGAAGACTAGATCAGCAGCAGGAGGATCAGGAACAGGGATGAGAGCAGCAGCAGCAGGACAATTTGAAGCAGCATCGGCTGCTGCGACTGGCACAAGAGCAGCGGCCAATAGACCGGACTAGAAGCACCAACAGGAATTGGGCACTGGGCAGTTATGGTGGAGGAGAGCAAGGAGGGCTGGCTGGGTAGGGGAGTGGAAACAAAATTGTCCCTAACGGCTCTTAGAGTGGCCATCACAGCATCTTTGAGATGCTGAAACTCTACATACATTATCAGGTAGCCTTTTCTTACAAAAGTTCTAACTGCCTAACTGAAAATGGCCTCAAAGCCATATAAGTCTTCAGAGTAGTCCAGACACCTAACAAATAATCCACACTGCAAAACAAATCCAAGTACTCTTCCTCAAGTATGTCAGCGAGGTCCCCATAATAAGCAAAACTAGGACAAGGAGGCAGGACGGCGCAACCAGTGGTGGAATACGACAATTCCATGGTTGTGAATGTGGCACCATATTTTTTACTAAAATATAGAAATGTTATTGGCTAAATGTGGTAAAAAAGTGAAAGTGCTCAGTGTTTGCAGTCAGAAAGAGCATTATCAATGTTGCAATCCAGTACTACTACTGGATTGTTGTTACTAGAGCACATTAGCCACATTTAAATGTTGATGTAAAGCCACATTAAATAACTTCACTTCAGTTATGCTGCATCAAATTCTATATTTAATCTCTCACCCATGAATCCCTCAACCATATAAAAGAGCAATATATTTATGTTGCAGTTCCAGTAAATTTGTTTATTTGCAGCTTTTATGTGTTGTCAAACAGGTGAATTCATTTTTGCAGCAGGGACTTTTTCTGAATGCACTAGATATTCTTCTACCCAGATTAAAATCAGGAAAGATAAAGGTCATTTCAAGCTGCTGAATTGATGTTTGACATTTAGCGTTCACCTGTCGTAATGCTTTGATCCACTAGAGCGAGCTATTGAGTCTCACTAGCTCATCTCCTGTCACATATCATTACAGTGAACGTCTTCTACCTCAAAAGCAGCAGAAACATCCAGTGTAGGATTATTTTTCAGTTAGCAAATGCTATACTTAGTTATATATTAACATAACTTTGTATGTGTAAATGGTTAATATATGGCATCAATATTAAAGTTGTGTAAAACGTGTTTAAAGACAATCTATCTCTTCTCACAATATGTTTCATGTCTTTTCTTTGCTAAGCTGGACTCAAGTTTCCAAAAACCTGGAAAACTGAAAAGTAAATGAAAAGAATCTTTCATTCTTGCTGATACTCTTATCAACACGTCTCTTCACCTCTTTTCCACACTCTCTGTTGCTCTGAACCTTTGACCCTAAGTACTTAAAGTGCTGCACCTTCTTTACCTCTACTCCCTGTAACCTCACAGCTCCACTTGGTTCCCTCTCATTCACACACATGTATTTGGTCTTGTAGCTAACCTTCATTCCTCAGCTTTCCAGTACACCTCCACCTCTCTACCTCCACCTGCTCCCACCACAGATCACAATGTCATCTGTGAATCATAGTCCATAGAGATTCTTGTCTAACCTCATCTGTCAGCTTGTCCATCAGCAGAGCAAACAAGAAGGGACCCAGAGACAATCTTTTTAATGCAGACCCACTTCTACCTTAAACTACTCTGTCAAATACAGCACACCTCACCACTGTCTCACAGCTCTCATACATGTCCTGACCTACCACAGCTCCTCTCTCAACACCCTGTCACACGCTTTCTCTGATGCTCTACATCACATCATCTAACTCACTCTAGCCTTCCCTCTTATAGTCCCAACATTCAAAGTTTCTACTGTCAGTCCTACACGCTGTCTTTCCTCTTCTCTCTCTGGCTTCCTTCTCTCCTTCTTTAACCAACAGTAGCCCAGTTTCCACTGCACTCTGCAGGTCAACCCAGGCCGTGACAGATCCGATGTGGAAGTCGTGTTGATGATTCTGCAAATGTTTCACATCAGATGCCCTTCCTAACACAAACCTCTGCTTTTATCCAGACTTGGGACTGGCACAAGATGACACTGTTTTTTTATCCTTCTGGTAGCGTAGTTTATTTTTATTAAATATAACAACATGTGTCTTATTAAGTGCACGCCAAGTACATTATATGTCTATAAAATGTACACTTAAACAAATTCAACAATATTAAGTGGATGTTAAAGTACATTTACTATACATGTACTATTAAAAGAAAATTAAATTTTTTTAAACATAGACCTTGCCTCTGCCTCAGCCCTGGAATTATTTCTTGACTCTCCCTTTGCCTCCAGCATTGTTCATTATTCTTTGTTACAATACAACATAATTTTCTTTCTCTTAATGGCGCTGACCTTTTAATTGGGTTAAAAACACTAGCCTTCATTAGTTGAAGTAAAGTTATTGCTACCAAACTACAGAAGATGTCATTGTCTCCCAATGGTTGCAAGAGACCTGAAAATAAACAATAATTTTAAGTCTTAGTATTAATATTAATACTACTACAACTCTGCATTACAACATTGTCATTATGTTCTCTACAGAGCTCATATCTATTAGTGTCCTAAGTTCAAGTACAGTGGCAAGAAAAAGTATGTGAACCCTTTGGGATTACGTGGAGTTTTGCATGAATTGGTCATAAAATGTGCTCCGATCTTCATCTAACTCACAACAATACAGAAACACAGTCTGCTTAAAATAATAGTACACAAACATTATATGTTTTCATGTTTTTATTGTACCATTGTAACATGTAAACATTCACAGGGCAGGGTGGAAAAAGTATGTGAACCCCTAGCCTAATGACTTCTGCAAGAGCTAATTGGAGCCAGGAGTGAGCCAACCTTGAGTCCAATCAGTGTGATGATATTGGATGTGTTGCTGAAAGCTGTCCTGCCCTTTAAAAACACACACCAGTCTTGGGTTTACTGTTGCAGCACTGTTGCTACACTCCCTAGGCGTGGTCGTCCTGTAAAGATGACTGCAAGAGCACAGCGCAGAATGCTGAATGAGGTAAAGAAGCATCCTACAGTGTCAGCTAAAGACTTGCTAACATTTTTGTTGACACATCTACAAAAAGGAAAACATTAAACAAGAATGGAGTAAATGGGAGGACACCACGGAGGAAGCCATTGCTGTCCAAAAAAACATATTGCAGCATGTTTGAAGTTTGCAAAAGAGCACCTGGATGTTCCACAGCACTACTGGCAAAATATTCTGTGGACAGATGAAACCAAAATTTTGTTGTTTGGAAAAAAACACACAACACTATGTGTGGAGAAAAAAAAGGCACAGCACACCAACATCAAAACCTCATCCTCACTGTAAAACATGGCAGAGGGAGCATCATGGTTTGGGGCTGCTTTGCTGCCTCAGAGCCTGGACGGATTGTTGTCATTGATGGAAAAATGAATTCCAGAGTTTATCAAGACATTTTGCAGGAAAACGTAAGACCACCTGTCCACCAACTGAAGCTCCGCAGAGGATGGGTGATGCAACAGGACAATGACCCAAAGCATACAAGTAATTCAACAAAAGAATAGCTTTAACAGAACAAAATACGCCTTCTGGAGCGGCCCAGTCAGAGTCCCGACCTCAACCCGATTGAAATGCTGTGGCATGACCTTAAGAGAGCCATTCACACCAGACATCCCAAGAATATTGCTACACTGAAACAGTTTTGTGAAGAGGAGTGGTCCAAAATTACTTCGGATCGTTGTGCAGGTCTGATCTGCAACTACAGGAAAGATTTGGTTGACGTTATTGCTGCCAAAGAAAGGTCAACTAGTTATTAAGTCCAAAGGTTCACATACTTTTTCCACCCTGCACTGTGAATATTTACTTTTTACGTTCAATAAAAACATATGTTTGTGTACTATTTTTTTCAGCAGACTGTGTTTTTGTATTGTTGTGAGTTAGATGAAGATCGGAGCACATTTTATGACCAATTCGTGCAAAACTCCACATAATCCCAAATCCCACATACTTTTTCTTGCCACTGTATGTGTTAATTTAGTTGTTATTTTAAAACAACTAGTTGGCAGTGTGATTGTTGTAGCACTTGGCAGGTAAACCAATGTGTAGCCTAAACATCCTTCACACAGGTGACCATATTCACTTTATATTTAAACTGTTCATGTGATCAGTGGTAACGGTTATCAAGTTACGCGCTAAAACTTTTAACTGTTCTTTGGGAATCAGATTGAACATTTATTCACCATTCAACATAATCTTGTCTAAGGGAAATGATGCACCTCAGATCTGGGATCCTAGTTTTCTTCTTATTGGCTCACAAACCTTGGGTCTGTCTAAATAAGCATAATATGGTCACTTTAAGATATTAATTAAGTAAATTCAAGTGGCATTTAAATAGATGAAGTGGTAACTGTGTCATTGAAATTATACTAATATATACGAATGAACACAGAATAAATACAAGATGCTGTATACATTTTAAAATGCAGTTACCATTACACTCATGTACTAGTTACCATCTCAGTATAGATATTAGGTTGTAGCGCCCCTTGGTGGCAGAAATGTAAGCACTAGATGACTGAACCTACTTTGACAATATACCAACTAAAAGCTGACGGAGCTGATCATCTTTCACGTCCTAGAGATAAACATTATATTTATTAACTATAGTCTAAGTGGATTCAAATGAAGGTGAGTTTGTTTTCTTTCTACCACCTCAGTCAGTTTAACTGATTTGAGAAGATGAGAATGAATTACTGTTATAATTTCTCTGTTTCACACATACAGTATAGATCAGAAATCAGGAAGTGAGTTTGTTAGAAGAGATGCATCTCTAAAAAAAGCTCTGGTGATCAAAGTGCAAAGTAAGACAGTTCAACATTTACATGGCACGCTGACAGTTAGGGGTGGAACATTTCTGTGTTAGTGTAACTTATTTTGTAGTTTCCCTCTGCTGAAGATGTGGTGCCTTCAAATTCTGCTCTTCATCCTCTTCAGTAAGTTCTTTGAATTGAAAAACAAGTACATGTATTTATATTTCTGCATTATAGAATAATGGCACCTCTATTTTTGTTTTGGGCATGTCACTATGCTACTTTAATACAGGTTATTATTATTATTATTATCATTCAGTCCGTTGATGAGGTTTTACACACACACACACACACACACACACCAGTTTTCAGGTATTTCTTTACAGTTCACATTGTCTTCTCTCTCTCTAGTTTATCTCTGTTGTGTGATCGGTGCAGCAGAGATTATCCAAGTGTTTGGATATGAAGGAAAAGAAGCTAAAGTTTCCTGTTCTTATGATGAAGGATACGAGTCTTATGAGAAGTACTTGTGCAGAAACGACTGTGGCAGTGATGATATTCTGATCACAACGACAGAAGCACGGAAGAACAGATACTCCATCAGTGATGACAAACACAAATGGGTTTTCACAGCCACCATCTCTAATCTTAATCAAAACGATGCTGGGAAATACTGGTGTGGGGTGACGAGGAGTGGAAAGGATTACTACCCTGCTGAAGTCGAACTGAAGGTGGAGAAAGGTAATTAGAAATTATTTTCATCACTTTGTGATGTCAATATCCTATGAATTGTCATCTCATTGTCACGTGTCATATTTAACAAGGTGTGGAAAAAATATCTATATTGAAGTCAGTCTGAATATAGTCAGAGGTAAATAAACTCCATGCCAAATTTCAATATTGTTGTAAAGTAAAATTCATTATTTTGTTAATCAACACCACTTTATTGTTACGGACAGCCAAAGGAACGA
Organism: Anabas testudineus; assembly: GCF_900324465.2. Classification (NCBI taxonomy): domain Eukaryota; kingdom Metazoa; phylum Chordata; class Actinopteri; order Anabantiformes; family Anabantidae; genus Anabas; species Anabas testudineus. The sequence continues at coordinate 19,524,883 of NC_046610.1, forward strand.
GGGAGAACAAGTACAAAACAAAGGTTATTTCTTCACAAGGGCAGGGGACACAGGGAACTAACAAAATATCAACTTAGACCCGAAAACATGGCGGATAAGTACAAACAAAAACCATAACCTGACATACAAAGTAACAACTGAAAACACTGTGGTAACACAGGCAAAAATATGAACTAGTAATCCAACTAAAACATACAAAGTACCAACTAATCAAAGCACACAAACCTGAACTAGAAACTAACAAGCTATCACAAACAAGACAAGGCAGACACACTAAAGGAACACAAACAAACTCATGAATGAGAAATACATAGTAACAAACAAAAATCACTGCGGAAAGCAGGCTAAACGCGAACAAACATACAAAACAAACAAGACAAAGTAACAACGAAAAATACACTGCAAAAGGCAGGCAACTACAAATTCACAAATGAAACCAAGGTCCATCAAAATGAAGTGTAGTCCAGGGTGAAACAAACAGAGAGTCCAGAGTTATACAAAATGACTGAGTGACAAAGACCAACAAGTGGAGTAGATCCATGTGAGATGTAACAAACCAGCAAAAAACAGAGGACTGAGGGGTGGTTATAAAGCACAGGAAAAAACAGGTGAAACAAGTCAGTCATTAGTCTGGTGAGTGGAGAGGGCGAAGGGAGGAATTGTAACACTTCGTTTGATTTGTACTGGTTGACCTTATAATTTATTATAAATATGGGAATAATAAATTAAATGATCTACAATCTTAGGTATTTGTAATAAGACACATCTTTGTTAAATATACTTCTATGTAAAGACATGGTCTCCTCCACTACACTTATACAACAAATGTATTTACTTTGTAGATTCATATTGTACAAACTCCCTCTGTAGAGAAATTAGGAAATTTTTTTTCTACATTACCATAAAACATTTTTAATTTATTTATTAAAGAGAAGACTTTTTGTGTTTTCACTGATCTACAATTTGTCTTTTGTTGGGACTGAGGCCGGTCAAGTACAGACTCTCTGTATATGTGGAGCCATTCTGTTGTAGCTCTGTTGACTTTTTCATCTTTAGCTGACAACAGTCTGGATGGTCTTGTTCTTTGAACTTGTTTCAGAATAGAGTTGATGTATTGCTTTATCCTTACACGGTAGAGTATCAGGTTGGCTGTATGTGACTGTTTTCAACATTATATCATGATGGTTCTGTCACACGCACAACGAGGCGAGGACCTAAAAGCACAACGTAGGCAGGCTGGAGCAGTGAACAGCGTTTAATCACAGATTGCAGTAAGACATCAAATACACAGGCAGGCAAGAGCTAGGAGACAGATGCCACAAAACTAAAGACAAAAGCTAGAAACTAAAGACGGCTGCATAACAAGCAGGAGAGTCCTAAAACTATCATAAACGTAATAACCAATTATGTAATTCTGAGCAGACTGGGAGACGGGAGAGGTCTCCTCAGCAGAGACAACGGACTAACAGGGAGGCAGTGGAGTGGAGTGGGATTTGTAGTGATGGGGTGGAGATAACAAGACGCAGGTGAACCAGATGAGGGTTGATGTGCTGTGATGAGACGGAGTCAGGAACATGCAGGAGAAAGGTAGTATCTGAAAAGTAAGTGCATACATAAAGGAAATGTGCAAAAACGATGACAGGTTCTTTATACAACAGCAACTGAGACGTTAACGCAGGTCGAGCACATTCATTAGTGGCATCTGCCCTTTAAATACAGAGATTTCTCCTCTGATCCTTCCAGCCCCTGAATTATTTCACTATAGAATGAACTGTCACCATTTATTATCAACTGTCCTGATGATTTTTGAATCCTCTTGAATAGTGTCACTTAATTATTTTATGAATTTTTATAAGCCGTCTAATTTGGTCTGTCCTAACATTGTTGAGTGAGTCATAGATAAGTATGTATGAAATATAAAATACACTGTTAATCTTTACTTTTGTTTAGATTAAATGACAAATCACATATTAAAGTTTTTGATGCATTATATAAATAAAGATTTTTAAAACTGATCCACTCTACAATTAAAAGCTGCTTATATATAAATGAACTAGTAACAATAATCCACTGATACGGATTTAATTGTGCCTGCAGATAGTGACAATTTCTAAACTAATGCTTTTGTATTTTACAAAAATGTCATGAATAATAAAATTGTTACTTTTACACAACAATAAATACTAAATAACACCGTCTGTTTCTTACATTTTCTGACAGACACCTGCTGTGACAGTTTCACCAAAGTCCAAAGTTATGAGGGAGGTTCAGTGTCCATCAGTTGTCCATATGAGTCTCAGGACCAGAACAACATGAAGTACATCTGCAGAGGAAACCAGCCGTCCTCATGTGTGCAGCAGGCACTAATCACCTCTAACAACAGCACAAAACACACAGTTCAGTCTGACTGATGACAAGAAGTCAAAATTCACAGTGACCATTACCAGTTTGACCCAAAAGGATTCTGGGTCCTACCTTTGTGGAGTAAAGAGAAACACAGGACTGGATGTTTTCTCTGCTGTTGATCTGGAGGTCAGAGGTGAGAGGTCACAGATCTACCTCATCACACACTGAGTTGGGTCACTGTTGTTTCACATCAATAGAAATGTACATAAAGTAAATGGAGTTTTTGTTTGTTCATCACTAAACTTTGAAAGCTGATGTGTTATTAGGTCATTTTGCTCAAAGCCTCTTCTGTCTCACAGAGTGGTGCTGTGTGAAGTCCAACAAACTGAGCGGCACTGTGGGACGTCCACTAACTATGAAGTGTCCCTATCCACCACAACATGGGACAAACAGGAAGTTCCTCTGTAAGGGAGACCACCACAGAAACTGTACAGACATGGTGACCAGTCAAAACAGCTCAGGACAGACTGACGTCAGGTTCACTCTGCTAGATGATGTTTCTTCCAGTTCTTTCTCAGTGACCATCACAGAGCTGAAAGCAGGTGATGCTGGGACATACTGGTGTGGTTCAGACTCACAGTGGACTTTTGGAAACTACACCAAGATTCAACTGTCACTAGGTAAAAGAGCAACACAGTTACAATGCAGCTGATTATATGAGGGAGCAGTACGACCAGCTGACCTACAAACAATGCACGTAGTGGGTATGGTCACAGTGTGGGGATCCAGTATGTATTCAGGAAGTAGTCCAGGAAATGAGTGTAAATGATCATATCGTCCACCTTAATAACAAAACTGATCCTGTGTGTATATGTGATAAACTAGCAGCTGTATTAAAACACACATTAATTTAGACAATGATGCTACATTTCTCATATGTGGTTTTACTTCTGCTTCTGTGTGTGAATAGTGAAACAAATGTCATCAGATAAATGAGGAACATGCTGCTACTCTGAGTTATCAGGAAGGATATTTTGACATTTTTTATTTTTTCAGATGTGGTGGTCTTTAACCCTGTGGTTTTCATTGTACCAGCTGCAAGAATGTTCATACTGATATTTACCCTGGTTGTAATCTGTAAATACAAATGTCACAAAGTGCAAGGTATGTTTTACATACAGTACAAATGTATGCACACAAACACAAACATGAACACATACACACAGGCAATGCACATACATGTGAATGTAAACAAACTGTACATTTGTACTGTGCTGTTTTCAGGAACTGCAGCCAGAGAGAACAGAACAACCACCAGAGCCGCAGATGAAGAAGAAGCTGATGTGAGAAAACCAAAGTCAAATCCACTGCTAGTGGACACATAGACTGAAATGTTCATTACAATCTACACTGATCAGCTGCAGCATTAAATCCACCTGGTGATTTTCAGCATGGAAAAATGTGATGCTGCCGTGATTGACAGGTGTCACAACGTGCATCACAGCTGGCTGTGTGTGGAGCTGCATAGTTATAGACTGGTCAAACTGTCCATGGTGACCATCATTAAAGCCACCAGATGGATTTAATGTTGTGTACATTACAAATATGTGGGGATGAATAATGCACCAATGATCAGGACTGTACAGGCAGTGGGATCATTAAAATCAATGGGTTTGTTTAATACTATGACTGTGCTGAGCACATTTCACTGCAGTCTGCTGAATAATCCTCTGTCTTCAAGTCAGATTTACCTGGTGGTGTTTGAGGAAAGTTCAACTGGTGGAAATATTATAAACATTAAAACAGATATGCAAAAAGCATGGCTTTAGACTTTGATTTGGATAATGAACAGTTTCACTGGACTTCACAGTAATCTGATCTGTGTTTTACAGGACGTCTTCCTCTGAAACACATAACAGATGAAACGACTAGTTAACTGATTTTCTTTGTTCTTTTTTAGATTCATGAAAATGATGATGTTGTAGTGTACTCAAAGAAAAGGACGTCCAACCAGCAGAACAGCTGCAACCAGTACGACAAAACAGGTGAAGCCCAGCAGGACGAGATGTAACTTCAACACAACAGAACGTTCAGACCGATGATCAAAACTTTTGTTGCTGTTTGTCATTGTTATCATTATTAACTGTTAAACTGTTCAGTTAAATACCCAAAATATGAATGATCGATTTACTCTTTATCTCTTGATATTAATACTTTCAATTTATTAAAAACATATGAATCTAAATTAATCACATAGTTACATTTTATCTGTGAAATTATTTTAATATATTTTAGTCCAAATTCATTTTTAATACTTACATTATAACAATAAAAAACAATGCCACTGTAAAATAAAAAAGATAAATAATAAAATAATAGATAATAGTAATACTAATTATAATACAGAGATGACAATAAAATATTTGCAGTATTCAATAGAAGGTGTTGGGGTGTTTGATATGTGAACGAGTGTGTATTGTTCAGAGAGATCTTGTTGCACAGACAAGGACTCATCCTGTCATACTTAATTACAGAGAGAGTGAGACAGATTTCTCTAATTCACAGACTTTAAACGTTTCTTTTAGTTTTTAGCTCAGACGTCTGCTGTTAAACAGGTTTTGCTGTTAATAATCTTGTTGAGGTGATAGACCAGAGATCATCAAGTGTCAGCCTGAGGAGCGTAGACCCCCTGTTCCCAGTTCCTATGGTTGACTACTGTATGCTGGGAGGTACAGACAGCTCTCTACAATAGTGACAGTATAAGTAATAGTAATATAGTAATTCATTCATTTCAAACACAGCGTTAACTCACAAACTAGCTAAATAAACTGTCAGCCCACATGGTCAGTAACATGACTGGGTAGCAAAAGATAAACTTAAAGAGTCAGATTGTTAGATGTAAAGCAGAGACTCACTAATCTGTAAAACAAATATACAATATAAGTTATCAAATTGTGTCAAAAATGATCAGTATTGAAACGTTCTTAAAAAGAAATGTCTTATTAAAGCCCACCTACAGAGTTTATGCCAAAGATTGTGATGACAAATACAGTTTATTTAGGATTTGCTCTTAAGTCAAAATAAAATCTATGCACACTCAAGACCACTGTTTCTTTGCCAAAATGCTTTTGCAAAATATTTGGTTATTTTATTTTCACTTATTCTACAGTTTTTTTTGCAAGAATTAAATTTATGTTTTTTTTTTATAATCTTAATATTTTTTTATTATTTTACAAAGCATTATGGTGATTTTAAAACAAATAAACACAAAAGTTCACATTGTAGACATCACATTCACTTCCCTTCTTGATTTATGTGCACCGACAGGGCATTTACCTATGCTAAATAGTAACAAATAGAACACAGCTCAACTAGAAGGACAATGAGATTCATCAGCCATAAGAAGAGTTAGCAGTTTAAGTACACATTATGATTCAGAACTATATTTTTCTTAGAACTGTTCATAATAACACATTTAAGAAAAAACCTTAAAGTGTAGAAAGGTATTGGTGAATGAGGTCCACTGTTCCTCAATGCTGAATTACAAAGAATAGAATATACAGATACATATTAGAATATATCATTATTTATAATTTTATAATGTCGTCAAAAGATTCTGAGAATCTTTTATAGAATTGTCTATGTCCAGGGAACATGGTCAAAACACAATATTGGTAGCCTGAAAAGCAATGAAGCATAAACTACAACTTTTCCATTTCTCATTCAGCTTTGTTGGATCTTTGTTGCATGTTACTGCTCATCTCAGTTTCTCCTTTTATGTTACACGTCATGTGGTATAAAAACATGTTTACAAAGTTATATGAAACAAAATTGTCAGCAGTAGGACTAGCCTTTAGGAAATGTTGTTTTTGATACAGTCTTTCCACAGAAGACCAGCATTGTGATCTCTACTATCACTGTGAAACAGGTCAAATCACAAGCAACACATATCCCAAGTTAAAATATCAATGGTTTGTGTGTGTTCATGGGTTGAACTTTGGTGTCATTGTTTGACATCAGTGACACAGTAAATGAAACAAGACTTCATACTGTATGCTAATTCATCTCCTTTTTTCTTCTTCAGATGGTGATAACAGATATCCATTGTGCTTTCTGTATGTTTTCAGATGTTACACTCACTAATTCAATTCAATTCAATTTTATTTGTACTGCCCCATATCAAAACAGAAGTCATCTCAAGACACTATACAGTATATAATTGAATAAAAAAAACACATAGAAAGCCAAACATTCCCATTTGAGAAAGTATTTCAGAGATGAAGGGCAGATTGGGTATTGGTCCATTTACTAAATTAAATTTACTAAAACCCCTGAGTCCAGAGTAGGCTTTTTGAGTAAAGGTTTGACTACAGCAAGCTTAAAAGCCTGTGGTACGTAGCCTATTAGTAAAGACAGATTAATCTGATCTAATATAGACGTGCTGATCATCTTTAAGCAGTCTAATCGGGATGGGGTCCAAGAGACATTTTGATGGTTTAAATGAATTTGTTTTCATTTTCAATCCAGAATGATCAACGAGGAAGAAGTAGTCTAAGTATGAGTAAGGTCTGACAGATGAATCTAGAGCTGTTGTACATACAAGTAAATGCATGCTGGTTGCAGAGAGAATTTGATTAATATTTTTCTAGCATCTTTAAGACGTCACTGTGGTTTTATCACTATGAGCAGACTCTTACACACACCACACATTCGTGGGTGACACCATGACATCAGGGTCTGTTTGCTGTTTGTATTTTTCTTACTCTCTGTCCTATCAACTATCAAAAAAAGAAAAATAAGGTCAAAATATAATCTAGTGTAAGTAAATATACATATGTCCATTGTTAGCCCATTGACTCATTCATTCTACTTTTTGTCCCCAAATGATCAGGATCTGCATTAGAATTAAGACGTTTGCTCGACTTATCTTTCACATCAGGCAGTTTAACAGAGTTTGACACGCACTAGATCTGATCGACAACCTGAGCTGTACCACTTCTGATCTTGACCACTTCCTGTAAAACACACAGGCTGATACATCAAACAGATGTCACACCTCTAGTTGACGTGTCATAGGGAGCTGTCTGCTGCTGCTGTTTAACTGTTAAAGTAAATGTTATATTAGACATTTGATCAGTGTATCACTGTAATGAATTAACATTAACTTGTATTCAGCAGTTAGAAATTGTCACTCAGATCAAGTGAGTGTCTCTTTACAGAAACGTACATTTCCTGACATGTACGTCATTCATAAAATGTCATTTAGACGTCTGAATTGACCAGGCTGTAATAAAGTATCTATCTATCTTTGATGTGTGTGTCAGGTTGAACAGAGAGGCCAAGCACATGTTAGGGTTGGACTGGTCTGATAAGTACCAGGCCTACAGCTTTGATGACCACTGTGGGAGACACAGTAACAGGAGTCCAGACACAAAGCACCACCCAGGCTCAGCTGCCATGCAGGACCAGTGAGTGTGAGCTATGAGTCTGTGAATCTGCAATTACACAATGATACAGTTACACTCTGTGTCTTCTGGTCTGATGCAGATTGTGTAACTGCTCGTCGTGGATGAAGTTCAGCCAGGACAACCTGAGCAAGGCCCTGCAGGAAGAACAGGCCACCAACAGTCTCAGTTCAGAGTGCTGCAGAGTAATGATGATGAAGATCAGTGTGATGGGAGCTCAAAGCGTCACTGTGGTAAATGATTTCAAGTTTTCAGTGAACTTAATTAAGCTGTTTGTGTGTCAGACTGCTGGTGGAGCAGGTGCTGCAGGACACCACTGAGGATCTGAGAGTCCAGTGCTCCAAGGTGGACCAAGCCTTCAGTCAAATAGATGCCAAACTGACATCACTGAATAAGCAGCTGAGCGAGGCCAGAAGCTCCCTGTCCCACCTGGAGGAGTCACGCATGGCTCTAGAGAAAGACATTAACTGTAAAACTCACTCACTGTTCATTGATAGAGAAACATGGTGTTTCTTTTCATTGCTATGCTGATGACACTCAGCTGTACTGTCCCTTTAAGATATCAGACCACGGGGGACTGAGTTCCTTACATGAGTGTATAAATGAGATAAAAAACTGGATGGCTCAAAATTTCCTGCAGCTGAATTCTGACAAAACAGAAATAGTTGTCATCAGTCCACAGCGTGTAGCCAGACACATTCTGCCTTGCACAGATTCTCTCTTAGCTAATTCTAAGCCCACTGCAAAAAGTCTTGGTGTTTGGTTTGATAGTAAACTTAACTTCGAGCATCATGTCAAAAAGCTTGTCCAGGCATGTTTTTATCATCTTAGAAATATCTCCAAAATACGTTCAATTCTTTCTTTTCATGACACTGAAGTAATCTTACACGCATTTATTTCCTCACGCCTTGACTATTGCAACAGTCTGTTCACCTGTCTCAGCCAGAAATCTATTAATCGGCTCCAGATTGTTCAGAATTCAGCTGCAAGACTCTTAACTAGAAAAAGAAAATATGATCACATCACTCCTGTATTAGCTTCCTTACACTGGCTGCCAGTATTTTTTAGGATTGATTTTAGGATTTTATTAATAACTTTTAAAGCTCTGCATGGCCTTTCCCCCAGCTATTTATCCCAGCTTTTAAAGCCTTATGAGCCTGCACGTAGCCTGAGATCCTCTGGTAGAAATCTTCTGTATGTCCCCAATGTCAGAATGACTACTAGAGGTGACAGAGCCTTTTCAGTTAGAGCCCCTAAACTCTGGAACAGCTTACCCGAGGATATAAGATCAGCTGACTCAGTAACATCTTTTAAAACTCTCCTTAAAACATACCTCTACCGGCGAGCCTTTTGCGATCTTCTGTAAGCTAAAACAAATCTGTCCTTGGGAAGACTCTCCATTAGATTACAATGTCTTTACGTTGGAACTGGTCTCCCCAAGGACCGATGTGGTAGTTGTTTGTATTATTGTTTTGTTTGTATAGCTGTTTCCTGCTCCCTCACCGTAAATGATACCCAACAGTCTCCACACTGTCAGGATACTGAAAAGAACAAATGAGTCAGTTTGTGTGGGGTCAGCTGTGGTTTTGTATTTGTTCTGTGTTATAAAATCACTGAGTTACTAAGCAAAAAAGAAAGCTTGAAACTTAAGTAGTGAAGGACATGTAGTATTTACTTCATCAGATGACTAAAAACTAACTGTCAGTGTTAGAGTTTTAATTTTTACTGAGCCAAATAAATGCAGAAGTGTTCTCTGTACATCATGAATGTACACTGGACACAAGAGAAAAAAACAGCATTTTTCCCATTTTCTGATTATCTGTAGTGTCCATAGTAAAGCTACCTTCTGCAGACATGTGGACAGCTGGTGTCCTCTAAATATATTCTTCATGTTCTGGTCCTGAGACTCATTTGGACAACTGATGGACACTGAACCTCCCTAATAACTTTGGACTTGGGTGGAAACATTGCAGCAGTCGTCTGTCAGAGAGTGTTACAGAGACAAAACATGTTATACTTCAATAAAATGATCAATATTAAAATCTGCAATTGTTACAATTGGACAAACGAGGTAATTTCTTCAACCCGGTCCCAAGTACAGGGGACACGGGGAACCAAACAAGATAAAGGAAAACAAAACAAGCACAAATTCAGCCAAACAAAGTGTCAATGTAAAGAGATGCGAAAACACGGTGGTCAAATACAAACAAAACCATTAACAGACATACAAAGTCAGACAATACTGCGGTAACGCAGGCAAAATACGAACTAATAAACCAACTAAATCATACAAAGTACCAACTAATCAATCAAAGCACAAACATACAAACTAGAACACAAATGAACTCACTGATGCAATACAAAAAATGCCGAAAGCGCCAGACCGGGCGGGCATAGGGAGGGGCCCAGAGGCATCAAACCGGGGGACAAGGAGCCTCGGTCGGACAGCCAGGAGGCAGCAAACCAGGCAGGAGAGCCTCGGGCGAACGGCTCGGCCGCGACGAACAAAGGGCCAGCCAAAGAGTGGATCGCTGGTCTCAGGGGCCTCCCAAGGAGACAGGTGTGGCAGGATGGTGGCATCTTTGTTGTCATCCCACCACAGATCCTGGAGTGACAAACAAAGATCAAACAAATCTGGAGACGTGGCAGTGCCGACCTCTGCGTCGAACCGCCACAAGTCTGGAGACGCGGTAACTAGATAACTAGAGGCGTGGCAGCGACGACTTCTGCGTCAGACTGCCTGAAGACTAGACTAGCAGCAGGAGGATCAGGAACAGGGACGAGAGCAGCAGCAGGAGGATCAGGAACAGGGACGAGAGCAGCTGCAGCAGCAGGACAAATTAAAGCAGCATTGGCTGCAAGACGAACTAAAGCAGCATCGACTGCAGGAGAAACTAAAGCAGCATCGACTGCAGGACGAACTAAAGCATCCGCCAATGGATGAGAGCAGCTGCAGCAGCAGGACAAATTAAAGCAGCATCGGCTGCAAAACCAACAAAAGCAGCATCGGCTGCTGTGACTGGTACAGCAGCAGCGGCCAATGGACCGGACTAGAAGCACCAACAGGAACAGGAATTGGGCACCGGGCAGTTATGGTGGAGGAGAGCAAGGAGGACTGGCTGGGAAGGGGAGGGGAAACAAACTTGTCCCTAGCGGCTCTTAGAGTGGCCATCACAGCATCTTTGAGATGCTGAAACTCTACATACATTATCAGGTAGCCTTTTCTTACAAAAGTTTTGACTGCCACTTTGAAAAGTCTTCAGTGTAGTCCAGATACCTTAACAAATAATCCACACTGCAAAACAAATCAGAGTACTCTTCCTCAAGTATGTAAGCAAGGTCCCCATAATAAGCAAAACTAGGACAAGGAGGCAGGACGGTGCAACCAGTGGTGGAATACGACAATTCCATGGTTGTGAATGTGGCTGGTTCGTTCTGTTACAAATCAGACAAACTCACCGATGCAATAAAATGTAACAAACAAAAATCACTGCCTAAAGCAGGAAGACGCTAACAGACATACGAACCAAACAATACAATGTAACAACAAAAAAAGCACTGCAATAGCAGGCAAAAACACAAACTCACAAACGGGAACAAAGTCCATAAAACATCGAAAGTCCTTGATGAAACAAACGAACAAACAAACAAACTGGATTGATGGAGGGTGTAGCGCAAACAAGAGCCAACAAACAAACAAACAAACAAGACAAGAGTAACCATGTGTGATGTAACAAAACAGCAATTAAACAGAGGACTGAGGGGACAAAGATTAAAAGGTGAAATGAATCAATTCAATTCAATTCAATTTTATTTGTAGAGCGCTTTTTACAATTGACATTGTCACAAAGCAGCTTTACACAACAGTACAGTACATGAACAGTGAATGTGTATGAATCATTAAATCAGATTGTCCCTGATGAGCAAGCCGAAGGCGACGGTGGCAAGGAAAACTCCCTGAGAAGGCAACAGGAAGAAACCTTGAGAGGAACCAGACTCAACAGGGAACCCATCCTCATATGGGTGATTACATGCTGTGTAGGCAGCAGTCCAGTATAACAGTTATTGTCTTTAAGTTAATGTGGAGTCCAGTTAGTTAATTGCAGGCAGACTTGTTCCATTCCTGGACCATCGAGCGTTGAGTCGAGACCTCCGAGAAACAGCTGCCGACGTCGGTGGAGGCCAAGACCGACTTTATAGTAGTGTGTGACCAACTCCAGTCTCCAAACGCATCCCATAGGGCAGACGGTGGATCCAGGCGACGAGATCTCCAGCCAGAAGTTGGGCATCAGGAAGAGTCAGACAGGTCCAGAGGGCAAAGGGTGGAATGACGTGTAGCTCGACAGAGAGACAGGAAGAGGGAAATAGAGAGGTAGAGAAAGAGAGAGATGACAGTTAGTTGTATTCACAGTTGGATAAAGTTTGAGGTGAATGTATATGTAGAATAGTGCAGCTGGGACTCCGACAGGACTAATTATGACAGCCTAACTAGAAGGGTGGGCCAGAAGGAAACACAGACATGAGGGCTCCCTGGGATGTAGAGCAACCGAACACTTCACCATCAACAAACCTGAGTGATCAGTGAGAGTTGGGAAGACAGCATCTAAACATACCAGTTCACCATAATGCTCTACGTCCTTGAGTCCTTCCCAAATCTATTTACAAAATGCAACGTTGTTGTGGAGATATCTGCAGTGGTTTTCTTTCTAGTTAATTTTGCTACTGTATTAAATAAAAATCTAGGGTTATTTTTGTTGTTTTCTATCAGAGTGGAGAGATACATTGATCTAGCTGCACTAAGAGCTTTTTTATAGTTCAGGATGCTCTCCTTGTATGCTAGTTTGGCACCATTTATGTTCTAACTTTCGAGCAGTCTGTTTTAAGGCGTGCGTGTCATCGTTATACCAGGGAGCGAGTTTTTTATCTCTAATGACTTTTCTTTTAACTGGAGCTACATTATCTAAGGTATAACGGAGTGACGACTCTAAATATTCAGTCGCCTGGTCTAGTTCTATATAAAGCTCTCTGCGGTAGTTGATGTAAATGTACGTTTAATGCGATAGCACGGCGCTGAGTATACATTATTAATATGACACACTGTAGTTGAAACAAGATAGTCTGAGATAACTTAAGACAGTGGGAGTGTAAGTAAATTTCTTATACTTAAACCGAAGGATATTATTAAATCTAAGGTGTGACCCGCTTTATGAGTGGGTCCTACTACACACTGATCTACTCCTAGCGAGTCAAATATAGACATAAATGCTGTTCTCAGAGGGTCTTCTGGATTCTCAAAGTGAATATTAAAATCTCCAGCAATTAACGCTTTGTCTACAGAAACAACTAGGTTAGAAAGGAAATCTGCAAATTCACAAAGAAATTCAGAGTAGGGCCCTGGGGGTCTGTAAATGATAATTAGCGGGATCGGCTGAGCAGACTTTATATTTGTATCTATACTTGTTATGTTACTATAAAGACATTCAAAAGCTTTAAATTTGTGTACATGTTTTTGTACGATAGTCAGTTTATCATTGTAAATAACTGCGACACCTCCTCCTCTACCAGTCAGACGAGGCTGGTGAATGTAGCTGTATCCAGGAGGAGTTGCTTCATTTAAAGCTACATACTCGTCCTGTTTAATCCAGGTTTCTGTTAAACAGAGTATATCAAAATCCTGATCTGTAATAGTTTCATTAACAGTAAGAGCTTTAGATGTAAGAGATCTAATATTTAACAATCCTAACTTCAGATCAGAGGTGCTGGCTGCAAAATCAGTGTGCTCTGAATTTGAGGTCTGTATGTTAATTAAATTATTAAAACATACTTTCTGGGTTTTTCTGACTTTAGCTCGAGGAACAGACACAGTCTCAATATGTTGAACCCTGAGTGATGACTCTGTGCAGCTAGCAGACACTTGGTTTAGCCTGTTAGTCTGCTCCCTGGCCTGGATTCTGGGTAGTCAGCGACTAGCTAGGCCTGATCTTAGACTATGAGCTATACTACAAGAAATGAGAGCAGCACCTTCCCGAGTGGGATGGACACCGTCCCGCCCTAACAGGCCAGGTTTGCCCTCAAAGGTCCTCCAATTGTCTATGAAGCCCACGTTGTTTTCGAAGCACCACCTGGACATCCAGCGGTTCAGCGACCATAACCTGCTGTAGGTTATGTCACCTCATCTCATTGGGAGGGGGCCAGAGAAGATTACCACTTTGGACATCGCCTTCGCTAATTTAAACACCTCTTTAAAGTTATTCTTGGTAACCTCAGACTGACGAAGGCGTATATCGTTAGCTCCAGCATGTATCACTATCTTTGAAAAGCTATGCTGTCCTAAGGCCCTGAGATTGCCTTCAATGTCCGGTACCCTGGCCCCCGGGATACACCTGACCACAGCCGCTGGAGCCCCTAAAGGTCTGGCTAGTTTCACGTGTCTCATGATCGAGTCTCCTATAACCAGAGTTCTTCCAGGTTTCTCAGCGGGTGAATCACTGAGGGGGGCAAACCTGTTAGACACGTGAAGTGCGGGGTGGTGTGCTCCGGTGGGCTAGCTTTAGCCTTAGCTTTGGCTGCACGAGTATGCCGCCGAGTCGTCACTCACTCGCCCCGCTGTGAGGGCTCTAATGCCGGAGTCAGGGACTGTCTTCTAAAGAAATAACACTACTCTCACTCTCTCTAACCCTCTCTAAAGTCTGGATGCGCTCCTCTAACGCTGTTATCTTCTCCGTCAGAGTGCTAACTAACACACACCTGTCACAGGTAAAATTACCGCTAACGACGAAGGAAGACGGTCTAAACATCCTGCACTCCACACACTGAACAATCTCAATATTACTCATTTTAAGTTGTAGAAATGTTGTGTAGAGTTTTAAAAATCCCCCTGTTGCTCTCAGACGAAAACATGGACGCCCTCCGCCTAATCAGTAATTATTCGGTGAGTGGAGGAAGCTGAAGTCCATATTTGGGTAAACAGGAAGTGGCAGGAGAAGGAGACCAGATAGAACAAACACAATAAAACCAACAAACAGGACAAAGGGAGTAACTGTAACAACAATACAAAATAAAAATATTTCTTTTTACTAAAATACAGAAATGTTTTTGGCTAAATGTGGTGAAAAAGTGAAAGTGCTCAGTGTTTGCAGTCAGAAAGAGCATTATCAATGTTGTAGTACTGGATTGTTGTTACAATAGCATATTAGCCACATTTAAATGTTGATGTAAAGCCACATTAAACAACTTTACTTCAGTCATGCTGCATCAAATTCTATATTTAATCTCTCACCCATGAATCCCTCATACTTTTAAAAGTGCAATATATTTATGTTGCAGTTCCAGTAAATTTGTTTATTTGCAGCTTTTATGTGTTGTCAAACAGGTGAATTCATTTTTGCAGCAGGGACTTTTCCTGAATGCACTAAATATTCTTCTACCCAGATCAAAATCAGGAAAGATAAAGGTCATTATAAGCTGCTGAATTGATGTTTGACATTTAGCGTTCACCTGTCGTAATACTTTGATCCACTAGAGCGAGCTATTGAGTCTCACTAGCTCATCTCCTGTCACATATCATTACAGTGAACGTCTTCCACCTCAATAGCAGCAGAAACATCCAGTGTAGGATTATTTTTCAGTTAGCAAATGCTATACTTAGTTATATATTAACATAACTTTGTATGTGTAAATGGTTAATATATGGCATCAATATTAAAATTGTGTAAAACGTGTTTAAAGACCATCTATCTCTTCTCACAATATGTTTCATGTCTTTTCTTTGCTAAGCTGGACTCAAGTTTCCAAAAACCTGGAAAAGTGAAAAGTAAATGAAAAGAATCTTTCATTCTTGCTGATACTCTTATCAACACGTCTCTTCACCTCTTTTCCACACTCTCTGTTGCTCTGAACCTTTGACCCTAAGTACTTAAAGTGCTGCACCTTCTTTACCTCTGCTCCCTGTAACCTCACAGCTCCACTTGGTTCCCTCTCATTCACACACATGTATTTGGTCTTGTAGCTAACCTTCATTCCTCAGCTTTCCAGTACACCTCCACCTCTCTACCTCCACCTGCTCCCACCACAGATCACAATGTCATCTGTGAATCATAGTCCATAGAGATTCTTGTCTAACCTCATCTGTCAGCTTGTCCATCAGCAGAGCAAACAAGAAGGGACCCAGAGACAATCTTTTTAATGCAGACCCACTTCTACCTTAAACTACTCTGTCAAATACAGCACACCTCACCACTGTCTCACAGCTCTCATACATGTCCTGACCTACCACAGCTCCTCTCTCAACAACCTGTCACACGCTTTCTCAGATGCCCTACATCACATCATCTAACTCACTCTAGCCTTCCCTCTTATAGTCCCAACATTCAAAGTTTCTACTGTCAGTCCTACACGCTGTCTTTCCTCTTCTCTCTCTGGCTTCCTTCTCTCCTTCTTTAACCAACAGTAGCCCAGTTTCCACTGCACTCTGCAGGTCAACAGCACCGATGGCAGTTGTTGTTAACCCAGGCCGTGACAGATCCGATGTGGAAGTCGTGTTGATGATTCTGCAAATGTTTCACATCAGATGCCCTTCCTAACACAAACCTCTGCTTTTATCCAGACTTGGGACTGGCACAAGATGACACTGTTTTTTTTATCCTTCTGGTAGCGTAGTTTATTTTTATTAAATATAACAACATGTGTCTTATTAAGTGCACGCCAAGTACATTATATGTCTATAAAATGTACACTTAAACAAATTCAACAATATTAAGTGGATGTTAAAGTACATTTACTATACATGTACTATTAAAAGAAAATTTAATTTTAAAATAGACCTTGCCTCTGCCTCAGCCCTGGAATTATTTCTTGACTCTCCCTTTGCCTCCAGCATTGTTCATTATTCTTTGTTACAATACAACATAATTTTCTTTCTCTTAATGGCGCTGACCTTTTAATTGGGTTAAAAACACTAGCCTTCATTAGTTGAAGTAAAGTTATTGCTACCAAACTACAGAAGATGTCATTGTCTCCCAATGGTTGCAAGAGACCTGAAAATAAACAATAATTTTAAGTCTTAGTATTAATATTAATACTACTACAACTCTGCATTACAACATTGTTATTATGTTCTCTACAGAGCTCATATCTATTAGTGTCCTAAGTTCAAGTACAGTGGCAAGAAAAAGTATGTGAACCCTTTGGGATTACGTGGAGTTTTGCATGAATTGCTCATAAAATGTGCTCCGATCTTCATCTAACTCACACCAATACAAAAACACAGTCTGCTTAAAATAATAGTACACAAACATTATATGTTTTCATGTTTTTATTGTACCATTGTAACATGTAAACCCCTAATGACTTCTGCAAGAGCTAATTGGAGCCAGGAGTGAGCCAACCTTGAGTCCAATCAGTGTGATGATATTGGATGTGTTGCTTAAAGCTGTCCTGCCCTTTAAAAACACACACCAGTCTTGGGTTTACTGTTGCAGCACTGTTGCTACACTCCCTAGGCGTGGTCGTCCTGTAAAGATGACTGCAAGAGCACAGCGCAGAATGCTGAATGAGGTAAAGAAGCATCCTACAGTGTCAGCTAAAGACTTGCTAACATTTTTGTTGACACATCTACAAAAAGGAAAACATTAAACAAGAATGGAGTAAATGGGAGGACACCACGGAGGAAGCCATTGCTGTCCAAAAAAACATATTGCAGCATGTTTGAAGTTTGCAAAAGAGCACCTGGATGTTCCACAGCACTACTGGCAAAATATTCTGTGGACAGATGAAACCAAAATTTAGTTGTTTGGAAAAAAACACACAACACTATGTGTGGAGAAAAAAAAGGCACAGCACACCAACATCAAAACCTCATCCCCACTGTAAAACATGGCGGAGGGAGCATCATGGTTTGGGGCTGCTTTGCTGCCTCAGAGCCTGGACGGATTGTTGTCATTGATGGAAAAATGAATTCCAGAGTTTATCAAGACATTTTGCAGGAAAACGTAAGACCGTCCGCCTACTGAAGCTCCGCAGAGGATGGGTGATGCAACAGGACAATGACCCAAAGCATACAAGTAATTCAACAAAAGAATAGCTTTAACAGAACAAAATACGCCTTCTGGAGCGGCCCAGTCAGAGTCCTGACCTCAACCCGATTGAAATGCTGTGGCATGACGTTAAGAGAGCCATTCACACCAGACATCCCAAGAATACTGCTACACTGAAACAGTTTTGTGAAGAGGAGTGGTCCAAAATTACTTCGGATCGTTGTGCAGGTCTGATCTGCAACTACAGGAAACGTTTGGTTGAGGTTATTGCTGCCAAAGAAAGGTCAACCAGTTATTAAGTCCAAAGGTTCACATACTTTTTCCACCCTGCACTGTGAATATTTACTTTTTACGTTCAATAAAAACATATGTTTGTGTACTATTTTTTTCAGCAGACTGTGTTTTTGTATTGTTGTGAGTTAGATGAAGATCGGAGCACATTTTATGTCCATACATAACATTTTATGTTATATGACATACTTTTTCTTGCCACTGTATGTGTTAATTTAGTTGTTATTTTAAAACAACTAGTTGGCAGTGTGATTGTTGTAGCACTTGGCAGGTAAACCAATGTGTAGCCTAAACATCCTTCACACAGGTGACCATGTTCACTGTATATTTAAACTGTTCATGTGATCAGTGGTAACGGTTATCAAGTTACGCACTAAAACTTTTAACTGTTCTTTGGGAATCAGATTGAAAATTCATTCACCATTCAACATAATCTTGCCTAAGGGAAATGATGCACCTCAGATCTGGGATCCTAGTTTTCTTCTTATTGGCTCACAAACCTTGGGTCTGTCTAAATAAGCATAATATGGTCACGTTAAGATATTAATTAAGTAAATTCAAGTGGCATTTAAGTAGATGAAGTGGTAACTGTGTCATTGAAATTATACTAATATATACGAATGAACACAGAATAAATACAAGATGCTGTATACATTTTAAAATGCAGTTACCATTACACTCATGTACTAGTTACCATCTCAGTATAGATATTAGGTTGTAGCGCCCCTTGGTGGCAGAAATGTGAACACTTGATGACTGAACTACTTTGACAATATACCAACTAAAAGCTGACGGAGCTGATCATCTTTCACGTCCTAGAGATAAACATTATATTTATTAACTATAGTCTAAGTGGATTCAAATGAAGGTGAGTTTGTTTTCTTTCTACCACCTCCGTCAATTTAACTGATTTGAGAAGATGAGAATAAATTACTGTTATAATTTCTCTGTTTCACACATACAGTAAAGATCAGAAATCAGGAAGTGAGTTTGTTAGAAGAGATGCATCTCTAAACAAAGCTCTGGTGATCAAAGTGCAAAGTAAGACAGTTCAACATTTACATGGCACGCTGACAGTTAGGGGTGGAACATTTCTATGTTAGTATAACTTATTTTGTAGTTTCTCTCTGCTGAAGATGTGGTGCCTTCAAATTCTGCTCTTCATCGTCTTCAGTAAGTTCTTTGAATTGAAAAACAAGTACATTTATTTATATTTCTGCATTATAGAATAATAGCACCTCGATTTTGGTTTTGGGCATGTCACTATGTTACTTTAATACAGGTTATATAAAACATCATTCAGTCCATTGATGGGGTTTTACACACATCACATCAGTTTTCAGGTATTTCTTTACAGTTCATATTGTCTTCTCTCTCTCTCTAGTTTATCTCTGTTATGTGACCGGTGAAGCAGAGATTATCCAAGTGTTTGGATATGAAGGAAAAGAAGCTAAAGTTTCCTGTTCTTATGATGAAGGATACGAGTCTTATGAGAAGTACTTGTGCAGAAACGACTGTGGCAGTGATGATATTCTGATCACAACGACAGAAGCACATAACAGATACTCCATCAGTGATGACAAACACAAACGGGTTTTCACAGCCACCATCTCTAATCTTAATCAAAACGATGCTGGGAAATACTGGTGTGGGGTGACGAGGAGTGGAAAGGATTACTACCCTGCTGAAGTCGAACTGAAGGTGGAGAAAGGTAATTAGAAATAATTTTCATCACTTTGTGATGTCAATATCCTCATTGTCACGTGTCATATTTAACAAGGTGTGGAAAAAATATCTATATTGAAGTCAGTCTGAATATAGTCAGAGGTAAATAAACTCCATGCCAAATTTCAATATTGTTGTAAAGTAAAATTCATTATTTTGTTAATCAACACCACTTTATTGTTACGGACAGCCAAAGGAACGAGGGAGAACAAGTACAAAACAAAGGTTATTTCTTAACAAGAGGGCAGGGGACACAGGGAACTAACAAACACTAACAAAATATCAACTTAGACCCGAAAACATGGCGGATAAGTACAAACAAAAACCATAACCTGACATACAAAGTAACAACTGAAAACACTGTGGTAACACAGGCAAAAATATGAACTAGTAATCCAACTAAAACATACAAAGTACCAACTAATCAAAGCACAAAAACCTGAACTAGAAACTAACAAGCTATCACAAACAAGACAAGGCAGACACACTAAAAGGAACACAAACAAACTCATGAATGAGAAATACATAGTAACAAACAAAAATCACTGCGGAAAGCAGGCTAAACGCGAACAAACATACAAAACAAACAAGACAAAGTAACAACGAAAAATACACTGCAAAAGGCAGGCAACTACAAATTCACAAATGAAACCAAGGTCCATAAAAATGAAGTGCAGTCCAGGGTAAAACAAACAGAGAGTCCAGAGTTGTACAAAATGATTGAGTGACAAAGACCAACAAGTGGAGTAGATCCATGTGAGATGTAACAAACCAGCAAAAAACAGAGGACTGAGGGGTGGTTATAAAGCAGAGGAACTAACAGGTGAAACAAGTCAGTCATTAGTCTGGTGAGTGGAGAGGGCGAAGGGAGGAATTGTAACACTTCGTTTGATTTGTACTGGTTGACCTTATAATTTATTATAAATATGGGAATAATAAATTAAATGATCTACAATCTTAGGTATTTGTAATAAGACACATCTTTGTTAAATATACTTCTATGTAAAGACATGGTCTCCTCCACTACACTTATACAACAAATGTATTTACTTTGTAGATTCATATTGTACAAACTCCCTCTGTAGAGAAATTAGGATTTTTTTTTCTACATAACAATAAAACATTTTTCATTTATTTATTAAAGAGAAAACTTTTTGTGTTTTCACTGATCTACAATTTGTCTTTTGTTGGGACTGAGGCCGGTCAAGTACAGACTCTCTGTATATGTGGAGCCACTCTGTTGTAGCTCTGTTGACTTTTTCATCTTTAGCTGACAACAGTCTGGATGGTCTTGTTCTTTGAACTTGTTTCAGAATAGAGTTGATGTATTGCTTTATCCTTACACGGTAGAGTATCAGGTTGGCTGTATGTGACTGTTTTCAACATTATATCATGATGGTTCTGTCACACGCACAACGAGGCGAGGACCTAAAAGCACAACCTAGGCAGGCTGGAGCAGTGAACAGCGTTTAATCACAGATTGCAGTAAGACATCAAATACACAGGCAGGCAGATGCCACAAAACTAAAGACAAAAGCTAGAAACTAAAGACGGCTGCATAACAAGCAGGAGAGTCCTAAAACTATCATAAATGCAATAACCAATTAAGTAATTCTGAGCAGACTGGGAGACGGGAGAGGTCTCCTCAGCAGAGACAACGGACTAACAGGGAGGCAGTGGAGTGGAGTGGGATTTGTAGTGATGGGGTGGAGATAACAAGACGCAGGTGAACCAGATGAGGGTTGATGTGCTGTGATGAGACGGAGTCAGGAACATGCAGGAGAAAGGTAGTATCTGAAAAGTAAGGGGACCATAAATGAAAGTGCATACATAAAGGAAATGTGCAAAAACGATGACAGGTTCTTTATACAACAGCAACTGAGACGTTAACGCAGGTCGAGCACATTCATTAGTGGCATCTGCCCTTTAAATACAGAGACTTCTCCTCTGATCCTTCCAGCCCCTGAATTATTTCACTATAGAATGAACTGTAGTGAAAGATCTAATATTTTTTTAATGTTACATTTAAAAAATATTCTTTTTGAGCTCATGAACAATTTCCGTATCCACTGATACGGATGTAATTTTGCCTGCAGATAGTGACAGTTTCTAAACTAATGCTTTTGTATTTTACAAAAATGTCATGAATATTAAAATTGTTACTTTAACACAACAATAAATACTAAATAACACCGTCTGTTTCTTACACTTTCTGACAGACACCTGCTGTGACAGTTTCACCAAAGTCCAAAGTTATGAGGGAGGTTCAGTGTCCATCAGTTGTCCATATGAGTCTCAGGACCAGAACAACATGAAGTACATCTGCAGAGGAAACCAGCCGTCCTCATGTGTGCAGCAGGCACTAATCACCTCTAACAACAGACGAAACACACAGTTCAGTCTGACTGATGACAAGGAGTCAAGAAAATTCACAGTGACCATTACCAGTTTGAGACAAAAGGATTCTGGATCGTACCTTTGTGGAGTAAAGAGAAACACAGGACTGGATGTTTTCTCTGCTGTTGATCTGGAGGTCAGAGGTGAGAGGTCACAGTTTAAAGCAGAAAAAAGAACTAAAAGATGACGGACAACAACAAACATTTTACATTTGCATGATTTGTCAAAATATGTCAAATATTTAAAGTAAAGATTAAACATAATATAAATGAATTTCAGTCAATGTTAACAGATTTCTAAATACATTTTGCTCAGATTTGTTACTGGGAGACTCAAGTGTTTCATTTTTCTGTAAATTTGTTTCTCTTAAGTACTTTTAATATTATTATTTTAGAAAACACCTGCTGTGACAGTTCCACCAAAGTCCAAAGTTATGAGGGAGGTTCAGTGTCCATCAGTTGTCCATATGAGTCTCAGGACCAGAACAACATGAAGTACATCTGCAGAGGAAACCAGCCGTCCTCATGTCTGCAGCAGGCACTAATCACCTCTAACAACAGACAAAACACACAGTTCAGTCTGACTGATCACAAGGAGTCAAGAAAATTCACAGTGACCATTACCAGTTTGACCCAAAAGGATTCTGGGTCGTACCTTTGTGGAGTAAAGAGAAACACAGGACTGGATGTTGTCTCTGCTGTTGATCTGGAGGTCAGAGGTGAGAAGTCACAGATCTACCTCATCACATACTGAGTTGGGTCACTGTTGTTTCACATCAATAGAAATGCACATAAAGTAAATGTAGTTTTTGTTTGTTCATCACTAAACTTTGAAAGCTGATGTGTTATTAGGTCATTTGGCTCAAAGCCTCTTTTCTGTCTCACAGAGTGGTGCTGTGTGAAGTCCAACAAACTGGGCGGCACTGTGGGACGTCCACTAACTATGCAGTGTCCCTATCCACCACAACATGGGACAAACAGGAAGTTCCTCTGTAAGGGAGACCACCACAGAAACTGTACAGACATGGTGACCAGTCAAAACAGCTCAGGACAGACTGACGTCAGGTTCACTCTGCTAGATGATGTTTCTTCCAGTTCTTTCTCAGTGACCATCACAGAGCTGAAAGCAGGTGATGCTGGGACATACTGGTGTGGTTCAGACTCACAGTGGACTTTTGGAAACTACACCAAGATTCAACTGTCACTAGGTAAAAGAGCAACACAGTTACAATGCAGCTGATTATATGAGGGAGCAGTACGACCAGCTGACCTACAAACAATGCACGTAGTGGGTATGGTCACAGTGTGGGGATCCAGTATGTATTCAGGAAGTAGTCCAGGAAATGAGTGTAAATGATCATATCGTCCACCTGAGTAACAAAACTGATCCTGTGTGTATATGTGATAAACTAGCAGCTGTATTAAAACACACATTAATGAAGACAGTGATGCTACATTTCTCATATGTGGTGTTACTTCTGCTGCTGTGTTTGAATAATAGAACAAATGTCATCAGATAAATGAGTAACATGCTGCTACTCTGAGTTATCAGGAAGGATATTTATACATTTTTCTTTTTTTCAGATGTGGTGGTCTTTAACCCTGTGGTTTTCATTGTACCGGCTGCACTGATGTTCATAACGATATTTGTCCTGGTTGTAATTTATAAATACAAATGTCACAAAGTGCAAGGTATGTTTTACATACAGTACAAATGTATGCACACAAACAGAAACATGAACACATACACACAGGCAATGCACATACATGTGAATGCAAACAAACTGAACATTTGTACTGTGCTGTTTTCAGGAACTGCAGCCAGAGAGAACAGAACAACCACCAGAGCCACAGATGAAGAAGAAGCTGATGTAAGAAAACCAAAGTCAAAAACACTGCTAGTGGACACATAAGATTGAAATTTTCATTACAATCTACACTGATCAGCTGCAGCATTAAATCCACCTGGTGATTTTCAGCATGGAAAAATTTAATGCTGCCATGATTGACAGGTGTCACAATGTACAGTGCATCACAGCTGTCTGTGTGTGGAGCTGCATAGCTATAGACTGGTCAGACTGTCCATGGTGACCATCATTAAAGCCACCAGATGGATTTAATGTGAACAAGTTAAACTGGTGGAAATATTATAAACATATTAAGCCTCATATGTATTTTGTGTTCAGTGGTAATTAGTGATTGTTAGTATGTTAAACTAAGATGGTGAAGATATTAAACATCTTTAGTATATTAGCATTGTCACTGTGAGCATTTTACCATGAAGATGTTAGCATAAGCTAAAAGCATGGCTTTAGACTTTGATCTGGATAATGAACAGTTTCACTGGACTTCACAGTAATCTGACCTGCGTTTTACAGGACGTCTTCCTCTGAAACACATAAATGAAACGACTAGTTCACTGATTTTCTTTATTCTTTTTTAGATTCATGAAAATGATGACGTTGTATTGTACTCAAAGAAAAGGACGTCCAACCAGCAGAGCACCTGCAACCAGCACGACGAAACAGTCCAGCAGAACGAGATGTATGAAAACCTCAGCACAAAAGAAGATATTTACTGTATTGAAGTTTACAGTCGTGTCTGTAAGAGATGAACAATGTCTACAAATGTTGTGTTGTTGGGTTACATTTGTTCTTTCTTTTTCAATAAGAGATGATCAACACATAGTTCACTGTAAGAACCACTGTGGTTCAATTTCTTTGATCTCTTTGTTTATATCTGTCTTTATGTGTTCAGATGGTTGGTTCAGGTGTTGAATCAACAACAGGACATTTTAAAGAAATATTTACTTTAAAATCGTTTCATTATCAATCTATTTTATTACAGAATAACTGTGAATTATCAGAGAAGCTGATTTTAGTCTCAACTAGATGATTAAGTGACTAAAATGATTTTAATGTGGAATATTAAGTTGTATGGAGTTCAAACCACAAACACACCATCTCCTGTGTGGCTTTTTAATAAAAAACAAAAGTAACTGGAAACCGAGTCCATTCTGTATCCAACCTCACAGGATATGAGTATTTTTCGCTGTCAGCACAAACAGCAGCTTTAATGCTGCTGGAAAAGTTAACAAATCTCTGTCTGCTATTGTCTGTTTTCCAGACAAGGAACAGTTCATCTTCATAATGAAAGAGTTCAGCATTTGCATGGCACACTGACACAAGTTGTGGGTGGAACATTTCTATGTTATTTAATTTTATATAATTAGTTTTGTAGTTTCTCTTTTCTCACAAAAGCATTAAGATGTGGTGCCTTCAAATTCTGCTGTTCATCCTCTTCAGTATGTTCTTTGAATTAAACAAAGATCTTTAGTTGTATTTATGCAAACACAAGCATTGTATAGAATAATAGTACACTGAGATTGAAAAATAAAATACATATAGTGTGTGTGTCTTCATAAACCTAAAATAAAAAAACAAACAAACATCAGTTTTCATCTGTTCTACATTGGTTTTGTTTTGTAGTTAGTAGTTCTGAAGTGTGTGTAGGTTACTCTTACTTGCACATACAGGGATATTTGACTCTTGCAGAGTTACACCCAAAGGGTACTCTGTACACTTGTGTCATGCAAAGTCTGTTGCGTTGTAAAACATGGTCAATAGTTGACAGAGACACACTGTGTCAGTCACTCTCTGCTGGATTTCATGGAGTCAGATGGCATTATTTTGAAGCACCATCTGTTTCAGAAGGGTCAAGTTAATGACCTGCATCAAGCAAAAAAAAAAAGAAGATGAAACTACTAAAGTTTGGTTAAGAACTGTCCAGTGCATTAAGAAAAACTGGAAGGATAGTGGGCAACCACCATCTTTGAGGAGGAAATGTGGTCAGTAATAAAATCTTGAATGATTGTGATCACTTAAACATAAACAAAACAGTGGAACTCACAGCTATGTTTAATAGTGAAAGTAAGAGCAATTCTACACGCACAATGTGCGAAGGAAACTCAAGGGATTGGAACTAACCAGTTGTGTAGCCTTAAGAAAACCAAATAAAGGCTTCAATTTGCTAGGGAGTATAAAGATTGGATTTGAGCAATGGGAGAAGGTCATGTGGTCTGATGAGTCCAGATTTACCCTGTTCCAGAGTGATGGGAGCATCAGGGTAAGAAGAGAAGAGGGTGAAGTGGTGCACCCATCAGGCCTAGTGCCTACTGTACAAGCCTGTGGGGGAGGTGCTATGATCTGGGGTTGCTGCAGTCGGTCAGGTCCAGGTTCAGCAACATTATGTGTCCAAACAATGAGGTCTGCTGACTACTTGCTGCAGTATTAAATCCACCTGGTGATTTTCAGCATGGAAAATGAAATCTGCCATGATTGACAGGTGTCAGAACGTGCAGTGCATCACAGCTGGCTGTGTGTGGAGCTGCATAGACTGGTCAGACTGTCCATGGTGACCAGCATTAAAGCTATATGAGGGGAAGAATAATGCACCAATTATCATGTCATGGTGATGTCATTAGAGAACAACTCTGGAATAGAATAGAAAGGTCTGCTGGAACATATGGTACTATGAGGTCTTTAAGAAATAATGGAGCTTGACTATTAGGTGCTCTATATGTGAGTGTTTTAAACTGAGCAGCTAACATAGGAGAAATATGATCTCTCTTGGTATTTCTAGTCAGAACTCTGGCTGCAGCATTTTGGATTAACTGGGGGCTTTTTAAGCAGTTATTGGGACATGCTATCAGTAGTAAATTACAATAGTCTAGCCTGGAAGTAACAAATGCATGGACTAGTTTGTCAGCATAACTTTGGTAAGTGATGGTTCTAATTTTAGCAATATTCCTCAGGTGAAAAAAGGCGGGGACGGGGTTTGAACCAGGAACGCTACCCAGGCTGATTCTCTACCCATTAAGCCACCAGGCCACGTTATCATCTACATAGCAATAGAAATGTATAGTGTTTCCTTATAACATTGCCTGAGGGAGACATGAGTAAAGTAAAAAGAATCGGTCCAAGCACAGAACCCTCTGGAACTCTGTAACTAACTTTGATGTGCATGGAAGACTCATCATTAACATGTACAAACTCAAATCTATCTGATAGATATGATTTAAACCACTCTAGTGCTGTTCCTTTAACCCCAATGACATGTTCCAGTTTGTGTAATAAAATGTTGTGATCTATAGTGTTGAATGCAGCACTAAGATCTAACAAAATGAGAATAGAGAGAAGTCGTCTGATACTAAGAGAAGATCATTAGTGACCTTTACCAGTGCTGTTTCTGTACTATGATGTACTCTAAATCCTGACTGGAAATCTTCATACAAGTTATTCCTATGCAGGTGGTCACATAATTGCTTTTCATGGATTTTAGAGATAAAGGGCAGATTAGAAATTGGTCCATAATTGGCTAAAACCTAAAAACTTCCCCCCCTGTCCCTTCCCCTCTTTTCCGAAGCACTGCGGGAAGAGTACCTAGACCTGCATGGCGCAGCAGCATATCCGTTTAACTGCATCCTCCTGGCGCCCCCAGCCGGCTCTCCAGACTCTCCAGGCACCCGGCCTCCTGCTGCCACCTCCGGGTCGTCCACCCGGGGCTCTCCTGTCCTCCCGTCTGGTGTCCCTTGTTACTTTGTTCCCCGCCACGTTCGTAGTTTTATGTTACTTTGTCATTGTGTTTTCTGCCTGCTTTTGTAGTGTCTGTTGACACCCCCCTGTTTTGTGTAGTTTTCTATGAATAGATCCTGTTTCTCGTTCATACCTGCCTCGTCCCTTCCCGCACTTGTGACACCCTGAGTCCAGAGTAGGCATTTTAAGTAAAGGTTTGACTACAGCAACCTTAAAAACCTGTCGTACATAGACTATTAGTAAAGAGAGATTAATCTGATCTAATATGGACGTGCTGATCAAAGCATAGACATCTTTGAGCAGTCGAGTTAGGATGGGATCTAAGAGACATTTTGATGGTTTTGATACAATCATTTTTATTTTCAATCCAGAATGACCTACGGGGAAGAAGCAGTCCAAATAGCAGTGAGGTCTGACAGATGTCGTTTGCAGGGAGGATCTGATCAATTCTTTCTCTAATAGTTATGAGTTCTTTTATTTCATTTAAGAAATTCATAAAGTCATGCTGGTGAGAGTTATTAGACACTGTGCTCAATAGAGCTATGACTTTTGTCAGCCTGGCTACACTAACATGATGGTTTACATTTGTTCTAGTCACAGTTTACAAATGTTAAGTGAAAGGTTTGTATCACACACACAAAATGCACGAGCAGTCAAACACACTTAACTGTGACTCAGTGTGTTGTGCTGCATGTGTGTCTCCAGGACCTGAAGTCAGTGTGAACAGAAACATAACAAAGACTGAGGAAACTGAAGAAATGAGAAAGGTGAATATCAAACTCTGGATCACACAAACTGAAAAACAGACTGTGGTCATACAACCTCCTCTGTGTACCTGTGCTGTTTCATTCATTTAAACAATTCTTTCTCTTTAGATTCATGTTCATTCAGAAGCTTTATCTGGTTCAGAGCTGGGTTTGTATGAGCAGCGGAGCACCGATCATAAGAATGATAAAGAACCTGAATATGACCGTAGTGTGTAGTCTCAGGGCAACAGAAGACATGCACACACACATACACCCCCGCTGTTCACCGTAACACATCTCTGTTCGGGATCTTTAGCATCTTTAAGACTTCACTGTGGTTTTATCACTATGAGCAGACTCTTACTTTTTTTTTCTTTTTTTGATAGTTGAGAGTAAGAAAAATGCAAACAGCAAACAGACCATGATGTCATGGTGTCATCCACAAATGTGTGGCCACACACATGTGTGGTTTGCATTTTTCTTACTCTCTGTCCTATCAACTATCAAGAAAAGAAAAAAAAGGTGAAAATATAATCTAGTGTACATAAATATACAATATACATGTTCAATATTAGCCCACTGAATCAATCATTTTACTTTTTGTCCCCAAATGATCACGATCTTCATTAGAATCAAGACGTTTGCTCGACTTATCTTTCACATCAGGCAGTTTAACAGAGTTTGACACGACATCTGATCGACAACCTGAGCTGTACCATAGTTATTTTCAGAACATCTCTGATCTTGACCACTTCCTATAAAACACATGGGCTGATACATCAAACATAGATCACACCTCTAGTTGATGTGTCATAAGGAGCTCTCTGCTGCTGTTGTTTAACTGTTAAAGTAAATGTTATATTAGACATTTGATCAGTCTATCATTGTAATGAATTAACATTAACTTGTATCCAGCAGTTTAAATTCAGTGAATGTGAACATAATATCTGAGACGTATCTATCACAATATCCTCCAAGAGGCCACAACCGACCACCAAGAGGCTCAAAGTATCCAGAGAGAGTCCAGAACTCTGTACCAGGACACAGAGGAAGCCACTTTTAAGACCCAGGCTGAGGGAACACGTCTTCTGGGAGAAAGACCACAAGACATCCACTACTGGAAGTCTGAGCTGCAGCGGCACATCGGCCATCTTCTGACCGACACCGAGACACTGCTGGCACTGAAGACGCGGCTGGAGAAGGCGCTGGATGCCACAGAGACTCCGTACGCCATCACCACAGATAATCTGAACTGCAGGACAAGAAGACTGGGACCAGACTCTGTCTGCTTAAGTTGTTTTGTTTAAATTATAGATTTAAATTTCCATTTTTGATGAGAAAATATGAAATAAACACATTAAACTGGTGTAATAATAATAATAATAATAATAATAATGAACAATTACCTGCAGTCTTTACAACAACAGTTAAATTGTGTGCTCACAGTCATTTTCTCTGGATCAAGTGTCTCATACTGAGTTCAGTGTAACAGTAAAGCAGCTCCAGCAGAGAGCTCAGTGGGACTGTGTTTTACAGGAAGTGGACCTGATCAGGAGCGTCCAGGACCTTCTGAAGAAAACTAAAGCTCAGGTTGTCACTCAGATCAAGTGAGTGTCTCTTTACAGAAACGTACATTTCCTGACATGTACGTCATTCATAAAATGTCCTTTAGACGTCTGAATTGACCAGGCTGTAATAAAGTATCTATCTATCTTTGATGTGTGTGTCAGGTTGAACAGAGAGGCCAAGCACATGTTAGAGTTGGACTGGTCTGATAAGTACCAGGCCTACAGCTTTGATGACCACTGTGGGAGACACAGTAACAGGAGTCCAGACACAAAGCACCACCCAGGCTCAGCTGCCATGCAGGACCAGTGAGTGTGAGCTATGAGTCTGTGAATCTGCAATTACACAATGATACAGTAACACTCTGTGTCTTCTGGTTTGATGCAGAGTGTGTAACCGCTCGTCGTGGATGAATTGAGGATTCAGCCAGGACAACCTGAACAAGGCCCTGCAGGAGGAACAGGCCACCAACAGTCTCAGGTCAGAGTGCTGCAGAGTAATGATGATGAAGATCAGTGTGATGGGAGCTCAAAGCTTCACTGTGGTAAATGATTTCAAGTTTTCAGTGAACTTAATTAAGCTGTTTGTGTGTCAGACTGCTGGTGGAGCAGGTGCTGCACGACACCGCTGAGGATCTGAGAGTCCAGTGCTCCAAGGTGGACCAAGCCTTCAGCCAGCGCTGTGTGGAGCTGGTACAGGCCAAGACTCAGCTGGAGATTAAGCTTACAAAGGTGCACAGAGACACAGACAGACAGTCAGACAGACAGACAGGGTGATTTATTGATGGGTTAATTAATGGTATTAATTGTGTGACCATGTGTGTACAGACCTTGAAGCAGATCGGGGTCCAGGAGAGGAATTTTGTGGTTCTACAGAAGGCCATCAACAACAAAGAGGCTCCACTGAGAGTAGCTCAGTCCAGACTTTTGCCTTGTTCTCTCAGACCCAAAATGGAGCTCTGCAGGGATGAACCCCAGCTTTACTTGTATTTCACTTCCTCAGATGACTAAAAACTAACAGTCAGTGTCAGAGCTTTAATTTTTACTGAGCTTTCTTCAGATAAATGCAGAAGTGAATGCATCTGTAAATGATGCTGATGATGAGTTTTAATGAAAATCCACTATATTGCAAAAGTATTCGCTCACCCGCCGTGACTCACATATGAACTTCACCAAGTTACTTTATGAGGCATACAAATGGGTTTCTGGCACTACAAGTAGTAACTGTGTCATTGAGATGAACATTATATCAATAACTTACTAATGTAAACATATATACAGAGAGAACAAATACAAGACACTGTATGGACTTTATAATGTAGTTACTATTACACTCATCTACTATTCAACATACCAACCAAAAGCTAACATCATCTTTCACGTTCTGCAGTGATAAATATTACATTTATTAACTATAGTCTAAGTGAATTCAAATGAAGGTGAGTTTGTTTTCTTTGTACCACCTCAGTCAGTTTAACTGATATGAGAATAAGAAAATGAATTACTGTTATAATTTCTCAGTTTCACACATAGAGATCAGAAATCAGGAAGTGAGTTTGTCAGAATAGATGCTTAAGTAAAAAAAAACTGATCAAAGTGCACTAGTGAAAAAGTTCAACACATGACACGTTGACACAAGTTGTGGGTGGAACATTTCTATGTTAGTGTAACTTATTTTGTAGTTTCTCTTTGCTCAAACAAAAGATGAAGATGTGGTGCCTTCAAATTCTGCTGTTCATCCTCTTCAGTAAGTTTTTTGAATTTATTTACAAATTCAGAATTAATTTTTTTTTAATCCTAACCCTTTAATTTATTTATAGCATTTATTTGTATTTATGCAAACACGAGCATTGTATAGAATAATATCTCCTTGATATTGGTTTTGGTATGTGTCTTCCTCTCTCTCCTTTTTTTTTAAGTTCACTTTTTTTTTTTTTTGTAGTGACCGATGCAGCAGAGATTATCGATGTGTTTGGATATGAAGGAAAAGAAGCTAATGTTTCCTGCTCTTACGATGAGGGCTACGAGTCTTATGAGAAGTATTTGTGCAGAAATGACTGTGGCAGTAATGATGATGTTCTGATCACAACAACACAAGGAGATAAAAACAGATACTCAATCAGTGATGACACAAACAAACGGGTTTTCACAGCCACCATCTCTAATCTTAATCAAAACGATGCTGGGAAATACTGGTGTGGGGTGACGAAAAGTGGAATCCTAAAAGATTTCTACCCTGCTGAATTCGAAGTGAAGGTGGAGAAAGGTAATTAGAAATTCTTATATCTTATTAAAAAAAATATCTATGATGAAGTTAGTTTTTAGTGTTTTCACTGATCTACTCAAATTATCTTTTGTAAACATGAATCAGTTTTAAAAAGTTGGGAGTGAGGCCGGTCAATTACAGACTTTTTCATCTTTAGCTGACAAAAGTCAGGATGGTCTTGTTCTTTGAACTTGTTTCTAAATAAAGTTAATGTACGGCTTCATCCTTGTACAGTAGAGTTTCAGTTTGGCTGTATGTAGCGGTATTCAACATTATAGCATGAGAGTTCTTTAAACAACAGCAACTGAGACGTTAACGCATATCGTCTGAGCACTTTTTAACAAATACTTCCGTATGTTACAATGATGAATATTAAAATGATATATTTTAATTATTTATTCAAGTATAAATAATAAATATTATTGTCTGTCTGTTTCACTCTCTGGCAGACACCTGCTGTGACAATTCCAGCAAAGTCCAAAGTTATGAGGGAGGTTCAGTGTCCATCAGTTGTCCATATGAGTCTCAGGACCAGAACAACATGAAGTACATCTGCAGAGGAAACCAGCCGTCCTCATGTCTGCAGCAGGCACTAATCACCTCTAACAACAGACAAAACACACAGTTCAGTCTGACTGATGACAAGGTTTCAAGAAAATTCACAGTGACCATTACCAGTTTGACCCAAAAGGATTCTGGGTCGTACCTTTGTGGAGTAAAGAGAAACACAGGACTGGATGTTTTCTCTGCTGTTGCTCTGGAGGTCAGAGGTGAGAGGTCACAGTTTAAAGCAGACAACAGGACTAAAAGATGACTGACAAAAACAACAATTTTACATTTGCATAAGTTTTCAAAATATTAAAATATTTAAAGTAAATATTAAACATAACATACAAGAATTTCTATCAATGTTAACAGATTTCTAAATAATTTTGCTCATATTTGTTACTAGGTCCTGAACTAGATTCAAGTTTTTCTGTAAATTTGTGTCTCTTAAGTACTTTTATTAATATTATTTTGTTAGAAAACACCTGCTGCAGAAGTTCCATCAAAGTCCAAAGTTATGAGGGAGGTTCAGTGTCCATCAGTTGTCCATATGAGTCTCAGGACCAGAACAACATGAAGTACATCTGCAGAGGAAACCAGCCGTCCTCATGTCTGCAGCAGGCACTAATCACCTCTAACAACAGACAAAACACACAGTTCAGTCTGACTGATGACAAGGAGTCAAGAAAATTCACAGTGACCATTACCAGTTTGACCCCAAAAGATTCTGGGTCGTACCTTTGTGGAGTAAAGAGAAACACAGGACTGGATGTTTTCTCTGCTGTTGATTTGGAGGTCAGAGGTGAGAGGTCACAAATCTACCTCATCACACACTGAGTTGGGTCACTGTTGTTTCACATCAATAGAAATGTACATAAAGTAAATGGAGTTTTTGTTTGTTCATCACTAAACTTTGAAAGCTGATGTGTTATTAGGTCATTTTGCTCAAAGCCTCTTTTCTGTCTCACAGAGTGGTGCTGTGTGAAGTCCAACAAACTGAGCGGCACTGTGGGACGTCCACTAACTATGCAGTGTCCCTATCCACCCCAACATGGGACAAACAGGAAGTTCCTCTGTAAGGGAGACCACCACAGAAACTGTACAGACATGGTGACCAGTCAAAACAGCTCAGGACAGTCTGACGTCAGGTTCACTCTGCTAGATGATGTTTCTTCCAGTTCTTTCTCAGTGACCATCACAGAGCTGAAAGCAGGTGATGCTGGGACATACTGGTGTGGTTCAGACTCACAGTGGACTTTTGGAAACTACACCAAGATTCAACTGTCACTAGGTAAAAGAGCAACACAGTTACAATGCAGCTGATTATATGAGGGAGCAGTACGACCAGCTGACCTACAAACAATGCACGTAGTGGGTATGGTCACAGTGTGGGGATCCAGTATGTATTCAGGAAGTAGTCCAGGAAATGAGTGTAAATGATCATATCGTCCACCTGAGTAACAAAACTGATCCTGTGTGTATATGTGATAAACTAGCAGCTGTGTTAAAACACACATTAATTAAGACAGTGATGTTACATTTCTCATATGTGGTGTTACTTCTGCTACTGTGTTTGAATAATAGAACAAATGTCATCAGATAAATGAGTAACATGCTGCTACTGTGAGTTATCAGGAAGGATATTTTTACATTTTTCTTTTTTTCAGATGTGGTGGTCTTTAACCCTGTGGTTTTCATTGTACTGGCTGCACTGATGTTCATACTGATATTTGTCCTGGTTGTAATTTGTAAATACAAATGTCACAAAGTGCAAGGTATGTTTTACATACAGTACAAATGTATGCACACAAACAGAAACATGAACACATACACACAGTCAATGCACATACATGTGAATGTAAACAAACTGGACATTTGTACTGTGTTGTTTTCAGGAACTGCAGCCAGAGTGAACAGAACAACCACCAGAGCCGCAGATGAAGAAGAAAGCTGATGTAAGAAAACCAAAGTCAAAAACACTGCTAGTGGACACATAAGACTGAAATGTTCTTTACAATCTACACTTATCAGCTGCAGCATTAAATCCACCTGGTGATTTTCAGCATGGAAAAATTTGATGCTGCCGTGATTGACAGCTGTCACAATGTGCAGTGCATCACAGCTGGCTGTGTGTGGAGCTGCATAGCTATAGACTGGTCAGACTGTCCATGGTGACCATCATTAAAGCCACCAGATGGATTTAATGTTGTGCACATTACAAATATGTGGGGAAGAATAATGCATCAATTATCATGTCATGGTGATGTCATAAGAGGAAAACTTAGTAGGTTATCAGCATGGCTTTAGACTTTAATCTGGATAATGAACAGTTTCACTGGACTTCACAGTAATCTGATCTATGTTTTACAGGACGTCTTCTTCTGAAACACATAATAAATGAAATGACTAGTTAACATGATCTTTTAAATTCTTTTTTAGATCTATGAAAATCAGGATGTTGTAGTGTACTCAAAGAAAAGGACGTCCAACCAGCAGAGCACCTGCAACCAGTACGACGAAACAGGTGGAGCACAGAAAGATGAGATGTATGCAAACTTCAACACACCAGAAGATATTTACTGTAATGAAGTTTACAGTCAACAATGATGAGATGAACAACGTCCACACAGATGATAAAACTTGTATTATTGTTTTTTGTTAATAACATTTAATACTAATGTATTTAATAAGTGTTAAACTGTTCGGATAAATCCCCACAACCACCAAGGTCACAGATGAAGAAGAGACATGTACGAACTGGAATCTATCTGATAGATATGATTTAAAACACCCTAGTGCTTTTCCTTTGAACCCAATGATATGTTCCAGTTTGAATAATTAAATGTTCTGATCTATAGTGTCGTATGCAGCACTGAGATCTAACAATACGAGTATAGTGAGTAGTCCATAGTCTGATGCTAATAAAAGATCATTAATGACCTTTACCGGTGCTCTTTCTTTACTATACTGGAAATGTACTGGAAATCTTCATACAAGTTATTGCTGTGCAGATGCTCATATAATACGAAAAAATAAAAATATAAATAAAATATAAAGAATGTTAAAGATAAAGGGCAGATTGGTTGTTGGTCTATAATTCCCCTGAGTCCAGAGTAGGCTTTTTGAATAGGGGCTTCACTACAGCAAAGCCTGTGGTACACTGCATATTTTAAGCATGGATTAATCCTTGACTATAATTGATTAAATAAAATATGTTACTTTTATTAATAAAAAAAAAAAAAAAACTTATTTCTTTAATGTCACATTAAAACAAATTATTCTATGCTCTTAGTTTGAGCTGTAAGTTCCATAAAATAAATGTTTCCTGTCTGTATTTCTGAATATTAAAAAATTGAAACATTAAAACACAAAGTGGTCTAAATATCTAATAATTCACTACAGACCAGAAAATAACATAAATGTATTTTTGTATTTCAGAGCTTTTTTTCTGTCTTAAATCATAGGTGGGAACCACTAGAATAAATCAGTAATAACTGGCTCCAACTCAACCAACAGCTTCAGCGACAATCTGAAGCGGTGTCATAAAAAATAACAGTAACGGAGGCCAGATTTACTTATACAGTGCCTATAAAAAGTATTCACCTCCTTGGACGTTTTATCCTTTTATTAACATTATAAATCAGTAGTGGTCAATAAAAGTTAGCAACTTTGACCAGAAAAATACCTGATAAATGTCAAAGTGAAAACAAGTTTCTACAAAGTAATTTCAATTAAATAAAAATATGTCAGGTGAGTTCAGTGTTTGCATTAATATTCACCCCCTTTAAAATGACTGACCTAATCTAACAGAGGTCCAGATATTTGGTGCTAGTAGTCCCACATTTAGTGAAATGGGGATCACCTGAGTGAAGTGAATGCATCTCAAGGGATGCAGTATAAGAAACTTTGGAAGGTCCAGTCACTGGTTATTCAGTATTCCTGGCTACCATTACACCGTGAAGAAAAACGAACACTCCCAACAACCCAGATCAGGTCATTGTAAAGCATAAGTCAGGGGATGGATACAAAAACATCTCCAAGGCTCTGAATATCTCCCGGAGTTCAGTGAAACTCATCATCAAGACAATATAAGATAAAAGCACATGTCTAAATCTGCCTTGAACAGGCCGTCACACAAACCGAGTGACCATACAAGGTGACTAGTGAGAGTCACAAGAAAATGACTGAATGAATGTGTTCACATCTAGTGTATCTAACAGCAAAATGAGACTTGGGATTGTACAGAATCATAATTTGACCAGATAGCTGAATGTGCAGAAAATTAATAAATTTAAGTAGCTCTGAAATGTTGTTGATTGTGTGAATGATTTGTTTATATTTTTTCAGATGTGGTGGTCTTTAATCCTGTAGTTTTCATTGTACCAGCTGCACTGAAGTTCATACTGTTATTTGTCCTGGTTGTAACTTGTAAATATAAATGTCACAAAGCGCAAGGTATGTTTTACATACAGTACAAATGTATGCACACAAACAGAAACATGAACACAAACATACATGTGAATGCAAAAAAACATTTGTGCTGTTTTCAGGAACTGCAGCCAGAGTGACCAGAACAGCCACCAAGGGTGGCCTTGGCGGTTTTTGAATAGTCAATTTGAAGAACTCATATCAATAACGTCATTATGAGGTTTTCAAAAGAGGTTCAATCAACATGATAATAAGAATGAGGAACTGAGTGAATTTACCAAGTTTGTTTACACATTCACAGAGTAGCATAAATTAACAGACCGTCAGCCCTTTTGTTAAGTAGTCAAGATGTTGAGCCTTTAGAATCTGTTGTTCACTTTCTGCAGGAAGTTCCTTTGTTTGTAAAGAGAAACGATTATTACTGTGAACAGCATTCAGAAAGGCTGGAAATGGTATTGCAGCTGACTCCAGAATTGAGAACCTTAATAAAACTAATGCTGCCTTTTCCAGAAGGAAGTTAAATATATGTGTCATGTTTTGTCATCTCACAGTTTCCACAGACCCTGATAAAACTGTAACTGTTGCAAATTGGAAAGTGCCCAGCAGCACCAGAAACCTAAAATCATCTTTAGTCCTGCTGCAAGCTTTGCAAAAAATATGGTCATGCTATGTAGTTTATTCATAATTCATAATTCAAATAAAAAAAGAAAGATGCTAAAAGATCATTGGACATAGGATTGTGAAGTTGCATTTCAAACTTTTCCCCTGCTTTGGCCTATGCAGACCTTTCCAAGCCTGTTATACTAGAAATAAATGCTAATGCCATTATCTTCCTGCCTTAGGAAGATAATTATCTTCTCAGGAATATAATAAAAGTTTTATGTTTATGATGGAGATGGAGCCTGATTATTAAGGGCTTTGTAAGTAAGGGGCATAATTTTAAATTTAATTCAGGATTTTACAGGGAACCAGTGGAAAGAAGCTAACATTGGAGAAATATGATCTCTCTTGCTAATTCCAGTCAGAACTCCGGCTGCAGCATTTTGGATTAACTGGAGGTTTTCTAAGGAGTTTTTGGGACATCCTATTAATAAGGAATTACAATAGTCCAGTGTGGAAGTGGCAAATGCACAGGACTAGTTTTCCAACTTCACTTTGGGACAGGATGCAATGTTTCTCAGAAAAGGCAGTTCTAGAGATTTATTTTATGTATAAAACAAAGGAAATATACTGGTCAAAGGTAACTCTGAGAGTTCTTACAGTATTACTTGAGGCCAATACTAAGTCATCTACAGTAATAATGTGATTAGACATCATGTCTCTGAGATTTTTAGGACCAAACAAAATAAACTCTGTCTTGTCTTGATTTAGGACAGGGGTCGGCAACCTTTAACACCCAAAGAGCCATTTGGACCTAGTTACCACAGAAAAGAAAACAGTGGGAGCCACAAATACTTTCTGACATCTAAAATGAAGATAACATTGTTGTTGTTTTTTCCCTTTACACTTTGTATAAACAACTAGCGTGTTTCTTATGACATTTATGAAGTGCTACAGAGAAAAGGTTATTAAATTATCGAACAGAAAATCCAGTGAGCCGTCGTCCTAATATGCCTTTGGAGCGTGTAGCATGGCACTATGCACTATGTTACTCAATAATGAAAAATAAATATTTGCAAAATATCTGCATAAATATTTCTTTTACCTGGTTAATGGGACCCCTGCCCCTGAACCTCTGACACAGCCTCTGACATATCGGAGATTTACGAAGTCCCTTTCATCTTTACGCAGGACTGTAAGCTGTCGTCTGTGTTTGTTTTTAACATAGTTCATGGTGGAGAATAGCTGCTCACATACGTATGCGGATCCAAAGATCTGCAGGACTCCTAATGTTTATTTCTTCATCTGTTTGTAGGTGTCGGGGATGAATTCCATGTTTCAAACACAAGTTTGTCCGGTGTTGGAAGGTTCTCAGTATCACTCTGTTTTTGAAGCTGAACATATACATATATATATATATATATATATATATATATATATATATATATACACATTATAAATTGTATTTTAGATGCATCCACTTTCTGTACTTTTAAACTTGCAGATGGTTTATAGATATTAACATTTCATTTATTAGGTGATTATTGTGTATGAAGAATCTATGTAACTAGTAGCTAAAGCTGTCAGACAAATGTGGTGAAATAAAAAGACATCTCACTTGTTGGGGGCTCAATGTAATGTGATTTATTTGTTCATTATTTATTTTAACTGACTCAAACAACGTAGACGTGCAAGTACAACATGACCTTAAATTAATATTTTGGTTTCCTGTAGCAACATGTGTTTGATGAGTACACCTCCCTGTGGCCTTCCTGAGGCAGCGTAAGGACGGGGAAACAATGACCCCCAACACTGTTATGATGCCCTGTAGGCTTATATATTTATATAATTGTATTGGTGCAGTACACCTGCCTTGAAAGTGCAAGTGTTAAAAGTGGCCAGTGAGAGGGTTTACAGGATTCTTCAGAATGAGTGCTGTAACTTTAGATATTTATATGCTGCTTCAAGTACTTGATGGATGGGGGTGATTTAAATCCTTCCTTCAAATCCAATCTAAGAGAAACTGCAGACAGGGAGCAACATGGCACAGTCCCCAACAGAAACTTGGCACCAACACATAAGAGACGTGTCAGTTACACCTGCAATTCGCCAAACACTGTGGGGTCAGGAGGAAATGTCATATGTGTATGAAAATAATCAAGTGAACATGAGTAGGTTCATGATGCTGCAGAGCACATGTCCTCTCAACATTCAATCTGCAGAGGTTAACAAAGGGCTGGACCAAGTATTTAATAATTTTGTTAAGTGAGTCCATGTTGAGCTTTAGAACCCAGTGGGTTGGGTAAAATAACATTAAGAGTAATAAAAAGGTGCTCTAAGCAACAAGTTGGACTCATGGAGGGCAGAAGAGGACCCTTCCAAGATGATCATCCTAATTGTGAAATAACTGCTGCTGTTTGGCATATAAGTTCATGTTCATGTTCAACACTTGTGTGCTGTTCCTACATCTGCAAGTATTCTGGAGAAACTAAGAGAGTGAACAGATCAATCACCCTTTGGGTAGAGCTCAGAGCCATTATGGCACTTTTACCCAACAGAGACTTGAGAGAAGCTTGTCTCATCAGTTTTAAAGGGAGCTGCAGCCAGAGTGTGCAACACTAGTAAGAAAAGACAGCACCAGTGGGAGCAGCACCCAGATAGGGAAATCCCTGTATCCATGCACCAGAGCATGCACAAATCCAGGAGCAGCCCGTGGTGGCTTCCACATGAAAACTATTCTAAGAAGAACAGAGACAGACAGGACAGCAGCACAAAGGGATCAAGCACTTCTGCAGACTGACTGCATTTGATATCAGAGGGCGTCCTCTGGCAGCCAAAGCAGTGATTGGAAACAAGAGGACTCAACCAAGAGAGTGGAGAAGGAGGCCAAGCTCGAATAGAATAGAGACACAGCATCATGTACTCCCTCCAGAGCCCACAGACCACTAAACATGTAACAGAACACTTCACTACCAGGGTTGGATTTTGTCTGTCTGCATTTATTTATACAATTAATGTCATTATGTCACATGAACAGTGGGAAAAAACAGTGAAGGCACTGTGTGCAACTGGGTCATGAATTAGTAAAAAAATGTGATCTAATCTTCACCAATCTCACTACTATCAAGACAACACTGATGATCTGATGAAACATAAACACTCACGATTTCTCACTTGGTTACTGAAACCAACAATCTGATCACACAGAAGATCAGATCACATTTCATCACAGACAAATATGGCATCAGGTTGGACCCGGCTGTGTCTGCTGGCCTGTCTGTTCTCTAGCTGAGGATCCTCCACTGTAAGTAAATCTGACTTATTTTTATACATCTCTGAATATCTTTTATTAACTGTGTTTGTCCATACGAGGTTCGTTGTGCATATCCTAACACGAACAAGAAATACAATTCATAACTGTTCAAGGAGATGAGCAGAACAGTTGAGCAGATTTCATCACGTCACCAAATTAATCTATTTCAAACACATTTTCAACACAAGTTTATTTGTTTACTGTCCTGATGATGGTAGATACTGGGTGATTTGTAGGTCTCACTGAAAGGTGAATTGTGGACATCAGTCACATTCACACAATTTCATTTGGGGCTTTATCATTTTAGCTCATGCAAGGGAATTTGAATTTTAGTTTAATTTTTTATTTTACCTGATATTAACATTTTATACTGATTTCAATGGGCTACATGTAACTTGCAGACTTTATGAGCATATCAAATAATTAATCATGTAGGTGGGTCACATGACTTTGACTGAGTTAGACCAGGTTCATGATGACTTGCAGCTTGACTTGGACTTGAACACCAGTGACTTGTACCTTCAATTTATTGTGGGTCTTCTCTCTGTATGCAAACAATGTGCAATAGATTTATTGATAAAAAGATCAAACCTGATCTCTGATTACTTGAGACCATGAGTTTTCAAAACATGACTGAAAGCACATTCTCTGCTTTTGTGACTGTATGTTACTGAAATTCAACCCTGTCACCTTAAAATTAAATGTCTCTTTACCTACAGTCACAAATATGTTTTTGCTAATTTTCTATCATTATAATGAAGATATGCCACATCGTATCTTCAACATCCTCAAACATAAATTTCAGCAATTCCACAACGTTAGTGAAAAATGTTCTTTTACAAGACTCAATCACCACCTGGCAGTTCACTGACATAAGTCTGTCAAGAACCATGGGTGAGGATTCTGTGACTGAAATCTCTCTCATGTTTCATCTGTTCCTCTAACTTAAATAAAAACAAGGCGTTCACCCCATGTCTATTACTCTGTCCCAGCTTCCTACTTTTCCCTTTTCTATGTTTAATGACTTATTTATTTTTTGTTTTTTAAAGTATCTGTGTGGCTGATCCATTAGAGATCATTGTCCGGAAGGAGTTCTTCATTGATCTCAGACTGCCGTACTCTGCTGTCCGTGGAGAACAAGTGTGAGTGTCTCTTTAGCTAAAGTTTGTCATTATCCTATGTTATGTCATGTTATCAGTGGTAATCAAGCCATGTACTTAAACTTTTAACTGTTCTTTAAGAAAAAATATTCAACTTTCATTCACCATTCAACATAATCTTGGCTAAAGGAAATGATGCACCTCACATCTGGAATCCTAGTTTTCTTCTCACGGGCTCACAAACCTTGGGTCTGTCTAAGTTAGCATAATATGGTTACTTTAAGATATTAACTAAGTCAATTCAAGTGGCATTCAAATAGATAAACTTTATTGTCTTTGCAACATTGTACAACGAGATTAAATAGATTTGAGGAACTAAAAGTGGTAGCTGTGTCAATGAAATAAACATTGTACTAATACATATGCACGAACAGGGGAGAACAAATAAAAGGAACTGTATAGATTTTAAAATGCAGTTATCATTACACTCATATACTATTTACCGTCTCAGCGAAAAAAGACATTAGGTTGTAGCGCCCCTTGGTGGCAAAAATGTGAACACTTGATGACTGAACTACATTGACAATATACCAACTAAAAGCTGACGGAGCTGATCATCTTTCACGTCCTGCAGTGAAAAACATTATATTTATTAACTATAGTCTAAGTGGATTCAAATGAAGGTGAGTTTGTTTTCTTTGTACCACCTCAGTCAGTTAAACTGATATGAGAATAAGAAAATGAATTACTGTTATAATTTCTCTGTTTCACACGTAAGGATCAGAAATCAGGAAGTGAGCTTGTCAGAATAGATGCTTAACTAAAAAAAAACTGATCAAAGTGCACTAGTGGGACAGTTCAACATTTACATGACACATTGACACAAGTTGTGGGTGGAACATTTCTATGTTAGTATAACTTATTTTGTGGTTTCTCTTTGCTCACAAAAGATGAAGATGTGGTGCCTTCAAATTCTGCTGTTCATCCTCTTCAGTAAGTTCTTTGAACGAAAAAACAACTACATGTATTTGTATTTATGCAAACAGAAGCATTGTATAGAATAATACAACCTTGAGGTACAGAAATACTCAAATTAAGCTAATGATAGTTAATTACTGCAATCACATCACTTATTCAATTCTTCTCTTTCTAGTTTATCTCTGTTATGTGACCAGTGATGCAGAGATTATCCATGTGTTTGGATATGAAGGAAAAGAAGCTAAAGTTTCCTGCTCTTATGATGAGGGATACGAGTCTTATGAGAAGTACTTGTGCAGAAACGACTGCGGCAGTGATGATGATGTTCTGATCAGAACAACACAAGCGCAGAAGAACAGATACTCCATCAGTGATGACAAACACAAACGGGTTTTCACAGCCACCATCTCTTATCTTAATCAAAACGATGCTGGGAAATACTGGTGTGGGGTGACGAGGAGTGGAAATGATTACTACCCTGCTGAAGTCAAACTGAAGGTGGAGAAAGGTAATTAGAAATTATTTTCATCACTTTGTGATGTCAATATCCTATGAATTACCATGTCTTTGTTTTGTATCATATTTAACAAGGTGTGAAAAAAATATCTATATTGAAAACAATCTGAATATAGTCAGAGGGTCAAATAAACATATTCAATTTCTATATTTTTGTGAAATTCATTATTTTGTTAATCAACACCACTTTGTTTGATTTGTACTGGTTGACCTTATAATTTATTATTAATATGGGATCACAGAATAATAAATTAAATTATCTACAATGTTAGGTATTTGTAATGAGGCACATCTTTGTTAAATATACTTCTATGGAAAGACACGGTCTCCTCCACTAAACTTAAGTGACAAATTTATTTACTTTGTAGATTAATATTGAACAAACTAGGATTTTTTTATACATTACAATGAATTTGTATTGTAGACTTTCATTATATTTATGTGATAAAAGTACAAAAAAGATTTTTTGTGTTTTCACTGATTTCCTTAAATTGTCTTTTGTAAACATTAATACATTTTAAAAAGTTGAGTCTGAGACTTGTTGCAGACAGGCCGGTCAAGTACAGACTCTCTGTGTATGTGGAGCCACTCTGTCGTAGCACTGTTGACTTTTTCATCTTTAGCTGACAACAGTCTGGATGGTCTTGTTCTTTGAATTTGTTTCTGAATAGAGTTGATGTATGTCTTTATTCTTGCACAGT
Source organism: Anabas testudineus (assembly GCF_900324465.2). Taxonomy (NCBI): domain Eukaryota; kingdom Metazoa; phylum Chordata; class Actinopteri; order Anabantiformes; family Anabantidae; genus Anabas; species Anabas testudineus. The sequence goes on from NC_046610.1 coordinate 19,569,493, forward strand.
AGAGTTTCAGGTTGTATTTCAGTGGTTTACTCCCAAGCCTGTGTGGCTGTATTCAACATTATATCATGATGGTTCTTTATACAACAACAACTGAGACGTTAACACAGGTCGAGCACATTCATTAATGGCATCTTCCCTTTACACGCACAGATTTCTCCTCTGATCCGTCCAGACCCTGAATTTTTTCACAATAGAATGAACTGTAGTGAAAGACCTAACAATTTTATAATGTTACATTTAGAAATATTCTTTTTGAGCTCATGGACAATTTTCTCACGAAGTTTGTCAGAAAATAATGAGCTGCGGCCCATCTTTACTTAGAAAGACTGAGCTTTTGGTTGATGATCATGATATCACCATTTATTATCAACTGTCCTGATGATTTTGGAATCATCCTGAATGCTGTCACATTTTTTATAAGCTGTCTAATTTGATCTGTCCTAACATTTTTGACTGAGTTATAGATAAGTATGTATGAAAAACAAAGTACAATGTTAATATATTATTTGTACTTTTGTTTAGATTAAATGACAAATCACATATTAAAGTTTTCATTGCATTAAATATTAGAGACTTTAAAGACTTAAAAACTGATCCACACTAGCAATTAAAAGCTGCTTATATATAAATATAACATTAATCCACAGACGTTATTGTGCCTGCAGATACTGAACACTTTCTAAACGAATGCTTCTGTATTTTACTAAAGATTCATAAATATTGATATTCTTACTTTTACACAAGGATAAATTCTAAACATTTTACACTTTCTGACAGACACCTGCTGTGACAGTTTCACCAAAGTCCAAAGTTATGAGGGAGGTTCAGTGTCCATCAGTTGTCCATATGAGTCTCAGGACCAGAACAACATGAAGTACATCTGCAGAGGAAACCAGCCGTCCTCATGTCTGCAGCAGGCACTAATCACCTCTAACAACAGACGAAACACACAGTTCAGTCTGACTGATGACAAGAAGTCAAAATTCACAGTGACCATTACCAGTTTGACCCAAAAGGATTCTGGGTCGTACCTTTGTGGAGTAAAGAGAAACACAGGACCGGATGTTTTCTCTGCTGTTGATCTGGAGGTCAGAGGTGAGAGGTCACACTTTAAAGCAGAAAAAAGGACCAAATGATGACTGACAAAGATTCCACACTTGGTAAAATAGATGAATTATTTAAGGAATAAAATCTTACTCAGCTCTCCTGTTTGACAGAGATTTGCTGATTTTTTGTTTACGCGTGTATTCTCTGGCTAGTGTCTGTGTTTGTATCAGTATCTGCTTTGTTTCTTTTTTTATCAGAGCACACCAAAGTCCAAAGTTATGAGGGAGGTTCAGTGTCCATCAGTTGTCCATATGAGTCGCAGGACCAGAACAACATGAAGTACATCTGCAGAGGAAACCAGCCGTCCTCATGTCTGCAGCAGGCACTAATCACCTCTGACAACAGACAAAAAACACAGTTCAGTCTGACTGATGACAAGGAGTCAAGAAAATTCACAGTGACCATTACCAGTTTGACCCAAAAGGATTCTGGGTCGTACCTTTGTGGCGTAAAGAGAAACACAGGACTGGATGTTTTCTCTGCTGTCGATCTGGAGGTCAGAGGTAAGAGGTGATATTTTAAAGCAGACAAAATGTATCTGTGTTTGCAATGGTATCTGCTTTCTTTCTTTTTTTATAAGAAAACACCTGCTGTGACAGTTCCAGCAAAGTCCAAAGTTATGAGGGAGGTTCAGTGTCCATCTGTTGTCCATATGAGTCTCAGGACCAGAACAACATAAAGTACATCTGCAGAGGAAACCAGCCGTCCTCATGTCTGCAGCAGGCACTAATCACCTCTAACAACAGACAAAACACACAGTTCAGTCTGACTGATGACAAGGAGTCAAGAAAATTCACAGTGACCATTACCAGTTTGACCCAAAAGGATTCTGGGTCGTACCTTTGTGGAGTGAAGAGAAACACAGGACTGGATGTTTTCTCTGCTGTTGATCTGGAGGTCAGAGGTGAGAGGTCACAGATCTACCTCATCACACACTGAGTTGGGTCACTGTTGTTTCACATCAATAGAAATGTACATAAAGTAAATGGAGTTTTTGTTTGTTCATCACTAAACTTTGAAGCTGATGTGTTATTAGGTCATTTGGCTCAAAGCCTCTTCTGTCTCACAGAGTGGTGCTGTGTGAAGTCCAACAAACTGAGTGGCCCTGTGGGACGTCCACTAACTATGCAGTGTCCCTATCCACCACAACATGGGACAAACAGGAAGTTCCTCTGTAAGGGAGACCACCACAGAAACTGTACAGACATGGTGACCAGTCAAAACAGCTCAGGACAGACTGACGTCAGGTTCACTCTGCTAGATGATGTTTCTTCCAGTTCTTTCTCAGTGACCATCACAGAGCTGAAAGCAGGTGATGCTGGGACATACTGGTGTGGTTCAGACTCACAGTGGACTTTTGGAAACTACACCAAGATTCAACTGTCACTAGGTAAAAGAGCAACACAGTTACAATGCAGCTGATTATATGAGGGAGCAGTACGACCAGCTGACCTACAAACAATGCACGTAGTGCGTATGGTCAAAGTGTGAGGATCCAGTATGTATTCAGGAAGTAGTCCAGGAAATGAGTGTAAATGATCATATCGTCCACCTGAGAAACAAAACTGATCCTGTGTGTATATGTGATAAACTAGCAGCTGTATTAAAACACACATTAATGAAGACAGTGATGCTACATTTCTCATATGTGGTTTTACTTCTGCTACTGTGTGTGAATGATGAAGCAATTGTCATCAGATAAATGAGGAACATGCTGCTACTGTGAGTTATCAGGAAGGATATTTTTACATGTTTCTTTTTTTCAGATGTGGTCTTTAACCCTGTGGTTTTCATTGTACCGGCTGCACTGACGTTCATACTGATATTTGTCCTGGTTGTAATTTATAAATACAAATGTCACAAAGTGCAAGGTATGTTTTACATACAGTACAAATGTATGCACGCAAACAGAAACATATACACATACACACAGGCAATGCACATACATGTGAATGTAAACAAACTGAACATTTGTACTGTGCTGTTTCCAGGAACTGCAGCCAGAGAGAACAGAACAACCACCAGAGCCGCAGATGAAGGAGAAGCTGATGTAAGAAAATCAAAGTCAAAACCACTGCTAGTGGACACATAAGACTGAAATGTTCATTACAATCTACACTGATCAGCTGCAGCATTAAATCCACCTGGTGATTTTCAGCATGGAAAAATGTAATGCTGCCGTGATTGACAGGTGTCAGAATGTGCAGTGCATCACAGCTGGCTGTGTGTGGAGCTGCATAGCTATAGACTGGTCAGACTGTCCATGGTGACCATCATTAAAGCCACCAGATGGATTTAATGTTGTGCATATTACAAATATGTGGGGAAGAATAATGCACCAATGATCAGGACTGTACAGGCAGTGGGATCATCAGAATCAATGGGTTTGTTTAAAACTGTGACTGTGCTGAGCACATTTCACTGCAGTCTGCTGAATAATCCTCTGTCTACAAGTTAGATTTACCTGGTGGTGTTTGAGGAAAGATCAGAAGTGTGAACAAGTTCAACTGGTGGAAATATTATAACATACAACATCAGATTTTCATGTTTCTCAGAAACAAGTGGATGTTTAATCCTGGTGATGTCATTAGAGGAAAACTCAGTAGGTCATCAGAGACATGACCAGTGTTTTTCTCTGTTTACCATAAATCTCTGCAGGAAACTCTAAAGTAGCTTTAAATTGAAAATATAAAAGTCATGTCAGCAGCTTGGCTACATGTATGGCAGTGTCAGTCTCAAATGTCTTAATAACTACTGCTGTTAAAGTTTGAACAGTCATTTAAGTCTCAGCAGGATGAAGTACAATACATTTAGTGTTATCGTCACGTTAAAACTTTCATTTGTTCTGTAATGTGGCTTATAACCAAAAAGTTCGACGAGATCTCTGACCAAAAGTGGGGCACCGGGACCAGAGGGCAGAGGGTACAACATGTAGCTCAACAGAGAGACAGGAAGATGGAAGAGGAGAGAGGAGGAGAGATAAGAGTTGGGTTATGATCACAGTCAGATAATGTATGAGGTGATTGTATAATTAGTGTAGAGTGCAGCAGGGACTCCTGCAGGACTAACTATGGCAGCCTAACTAAAAAGGAGAGCCAGAATGAAAACACACACATGAGGGCTCCCTGGGATGTAAAGCAACCAATCAGGTTTTTAGGTTAGACTGTCTATTCCATAACTTTGGGGCTTTGTAAGAAAAAGCTCTGCCCCCAGCTGTAGTTTTCATTATACGAGGTACTGCATTCTGAACTAACTGAAGCTTGTTTTTGCACCTAGTTAAACAGCCAGACAGTAAGGCGTTGCAGTAGTCCAACCTAGAGGTGATGAAAGCATGAGCACATTTTTCTGCATCGTTTAGTGACAAAGGATTTCTTATCTTGGCAATATTTCTGAGGTGAAAGAAAGCTGTACTGGTGATATTATCTACATGAGCTTCAAATGGAAGACTGGAATCTAGAATCACACCAGGGTCTTTTACTGTTGCACTAGATGTAACAGATAGGCCATCCAGAGTTACAGTCTGATGTAAAATCTTGCATCTAGCTGCATGTGGTCCTATGACTAGTAATTCTATCTTATCAGGATTAAGCAGAAGGAAGTTACTTAGCATCCAGTCTCTTACAAGATAAGATAAGATAAGATAAGATAAGATAAGATAAGATAAGATAAGATAAGATAAGATAAGATAAGATAAGATAAGATGAGATGAGAATTTATTTATCAGTATAGAAGAATAGAATAACCGTATAAAGTGGACAGCATCAGTATTAACTACACAAGAAAAAATAAAAAGTAAAAAAACATAAGATCAAGTAAATCAAGTAAAACATTTTGAGTAAAGTGTCATGTAAAATGTTTAACTTACACGACAATTAAATGACACACCAAACAACAATAATGTAGCCAGTTAATACCAGTATAAAAACAAATGACAGAAACTACAACAGCAACAACGAATGAAATACACAGTGTGGGTACATAGTGTGTCACTGTAGTACTGTGTTGTATAGTCTGATGGCTGTGGGGAGGAATGACCTGCGGTAGCGCTCCTTCTTGCACTGTGGGTGTAACAGTCTCGTGCTGAAGTAGCTGGTCAGAGCCTCTACAGTTTGGTGTAGAGGGTGGGAGGTGTTATCCATGTTGGATGTTAGTTTAGCCAACATCCCCCTGTCCGCCACTTCCTCGATGGACTCTAGTGTACAGCCCAGGACAGAGCCAGCTTTCTTAACCAGTTTGTTAAGTCTCTTCCTGTCTCTGCCTGTACTGCCCCCTGCCCAGCACACAACTCCATAAAGGACTACTGAGGCTACCACAGTGTCAACATAAGTCCTTAGCAGCTGTCTGCACACACCAAAAGACCTCAGTCTCCTCAGCAGGTGAAGGCGACTCTGGCCCTTCTACAGAGCGTCGTGTTGTTTGACCAGTCCAGTTTATTGTTAAGGTGAACACCCAGGTATTTAAATGTGTCCACAGTCTCAACGTCTGAGCCCACCGGTGAGTGTGGTGGAGGGGACCTCCTGAAGTCAAAAACCAGCTCCTTTGTATTGCTGGTGTTTAGGATCAGGTGGTTATTTTCATGCCAGCCCACAAAGTCAGAGATGTCCCCCCTGTACTCCTGCTTATCCCCCCCAGATACACAGCCAACAATGGCACTGTCATCTGAGAACCTCTGAACTTCTGTAGGTGAAAGTGGTGGGAGTTGTATTTAAAGTCCTATGTGTACAGTGTGAACAGAAAAGAGGAGAGCACAGTCCCTTGAGGTGCCCTCGTGTTGCAGACTACCACATCAGACACACAGTCACGCTGCCTCACAAACTGTGGCCTGTCTGTGAAGTAGTTGATGGTCCAAGCAGCCAGATGTTGGTCCACACCTGCCACCTCCAGCTTCCTCCTCAGCAGTAATGGCTGGATGGTGTTGAAAGCACTGGAGAAATCAAAAAACATGACTCTCACAGTGCTCCCAGGGGACTCCAGGTGAGACAGGGCCCGATGCTGCAGGTACGGAGGTGCGGAGGTGGCTGAGGACGATCCTCTCCATAGCCTTCATCAGGTGGGAGGTTAAGGAAGTGAAGTGGTTCAAGGTACTTTGAGATGAGAGGTACCTTTGGGACCGGAACCAGGCATTAAGTCCTCCAGAGTACTGGTACTTTTTCCAGCCTGAGGCTCATGTTAAATATGGACAGGACCACCTTACAGAGCTGGTCTGTGGAGCTTGAGCTGATGTTATCAGGGCCTGTTGCCTTCCTGACATTTGTCAGGAGACAGGGCAGAATCAAATCTGTTAAAGAACAGGTTCAGTTAATTTGCCCAGGCTTTGTCCTGTCGATCATTCCCAGCCTCACCATGGCTTTATATGTGTTTTAGACCTCTCCACATGGAAGACACGGGTACATTTTTTATTTTAAATCCCTTTGTACTCTGCGCAGTTCCTCCTTGTCCCCCGAGAGAAAGGCCCTCTTCTTCTCATTTAGTAGGGCCTTCAGCCCCAGGTTGTGGTCAGAGCGTCCTAAAGGTGGGAGGGGGGCATAAGTATATGTGTTCTGAGACTTGCTGCCACACACATGGCGCCATAGCAATGGTAGTTATATCCTTTACACATTGCTCAACTTTATTAAGCTGTTTTTCCTCATCTAGTATTGACGAAACATATCACTGTGTGTCGTCAGCATAACAATGAAAGCTAATACCCTGCTTACGGATTATGTTGCCCAGGGGAAGCATGCAGAGGGGAAAAAAGCAGTGGGCCTAAAACCGAACCCTGTGGAATACCAAACTCCACTGGAGGGCATGTACAGTAATCACCATTTAGATCTACATACTGATAACGATCAGTCAAATAGGATCTAAGCCAGGAGAGGGCAGTTCCCTTAATTCCTAAAACAATTTCTAATCTGTGAAGGAGAATACTATGGTCAGTGGTGTCAAAAGCTGCACTGAGGTCGAGTAACACAAGCATAGTGATGCAACCTGGATCAGAGGCCAATAGGAGGTCATTTACTACTTTAACAAGAGCTGTCTCTGTGCTGTGATGAGGCCTAAATCCTGACTGATACAGTATGTGTATGTTATTTCTAAGTAGATAAGTGCATAGCTGCCCCACTACTATGTTAGAGATAAGGGGGAGATTTTCTTTTGGTCTGTAACTGGATAGCTGACAGGGGTCGAGATCAGGTTTCTTAATTAGCGGTTTAATAGCTGCTAATTTAAAAGATTTTGGAACATACCCACTACTGAGTAAAGAATTCATTTTTTTTTAAACAGGGGTTCTATTGAGTTGATGATTTTGCAGAAGAGATTAGTAAAATTAGTTCATTTTCTTCAAGTATTCTAGGTACTGATCGGCTGTGGTTAGTTTATCATCTGCGTCAATTAAATTGTCTGGTTTTAAAGTTTGAATTTTATGCCTTATATGTAGAATTTTGTTATTGAAAAAGTTCATCAAGTCCTCACTACTGCACAACATTGTTGTTGAGATATCTGCAGTGGTCTTCTTTCTAGTTAATTTGGCTACTGTGTTAAATAAAAATCTAGGGTTATTTTTGTTGTTTTCTATAAGAGTGGAGAGATACGTTGATCTAGCTGCACTAAGAGCTTTTTTATAGTTCAGGATGCGCTCCTTCCATGCTATTTGATATACTAACAAATAAGTTTGGCACCATTTATGTTTTAATTTTTGAGTGGTCTGTTTTAAAGTATACATGTCATGGTTATACCATGATTTTTCTTTTAACTGAAGCTACATTATCTAAGGTATAACTGAATGTCGACTCTAAACATGCAGTCGCCTGATCGAGTTCTGTGGGGTTAGAGGTGATCAAATCAAAGTTGATAACTCTGAGAGATGATTGATAAAGCTCTGTGTGCTAGTTGATGTGAATGTACATTTAATGTAGTAGAATTAAAACACATTAAAAACATGGCTTTAGACTTTGATCTGGATAATGAACAGTTTCACTGAACTTCACAGTAATCTGATCTGTGTTTTACAGAACGTCTTCCTTCTTTTGTAGATTTATGAAAATCAGGACGTTATAGTGTACTCAAAGAAAAGGACATCCAACCAGCAGAACACCTGCAACCAGTTTGATGAAACAGGTGGAGCCCAGCAGGACGAGATGTATGAAAACTTCAACACAACAGAAAATATTTACTGTAATGAAGTTTAGAGTCGACGATGAAATGAAAGCTTGTATTATTGTTATTGTTAATATAATAAAAAGCCACTGTTGAAATACCCAAAATATAAATGATCTATTTACTCTTTATCTATTGATACTAATGCTGTCAAGTGATGAAAACCTGTTTAACTAATTACATACTCTGTCAACAATTAATCAAAATTATGCACATTGTTACATATTATCTGTGAAAGCATTTAAATATATTTCAGTCTAAATTCATTTTGAATACAAATAATACAATGTCACTGGCTGTGTCATAATGTAAATAGAAATAATGAAAAAAAATAAAACTTCAAATAAATAGTAATACTAATTATAACACTGAGATGATGATAAAATATATGCAGTATTCAGTGGAAGGTGTTTTGGGTTTGTCACCGTTTCGGCCTGGTACCCAGCCAGCTTTGGATTCTGCATCACATATACTCTCCCTTCTTGATTTTTGTGTGAGAGCCCGTTTGTACACACGACCCTTCAGATTCATCCATTTTTATGGGCACAGATGGAGCATTTACCTATGCTAAATAGATAGAACACAGCTCAACTACAAAGACAATAAGATTCATCAAATCAATATTGTAAGCCTGAAGAAGCCATGAAGCATATGTTGGGTCCAAAATTACCACAACAGGTTTCATACACTAAGAGATGGAGACAACAAAGCACAACAAGGACACTCGGCCTTTTTACTTGCAAGGGGAGCCGGCCTGAGGTCTTAGCATCATAAATGCTTCACCCAGGATTTCCTATCTCCAACTCCGTCCGTTCCCCCTTTGTGCAAGCTTTTTATTACAAATGAGACACACCCCGAAGTCACAGATGGGGGCTGGTATGGTTAAAGGATGATCATTTTACAAGGAAAAAGAACTCCATATAAGGATAAAACACTGCTCATAGGTGTATAGCAACAAGAACTGGTCAACTCTGAGAATGCTGACCTTTTTCTGACCTGTCCTGTTTTATGTCTGTGTGCAGAATGCAGCATTAGCAGAGTATAACATGTTCCTGTTGCTGACAGGATTAAACATCAAAAACAAATATCCTTCATAATGACAAGAAGTAAGAAACAATAATCAAACAAAAATGTAATAAGAGAATTAGATAATTATCACTGAGTAAATCATTTTTACTCTAACATTTCCCCCTGTTTGTCATTATAAGGATTCACTATGAAGCATCAACAATACATCACTTAGTCTCCTAATTTCAATGTATGCATCATTACATAGCATCCTCATACTGATCAAGCTGGGGTGCATCCATGTCATGATCATGAAAGGAGTTGGCTAAAACTTTGGCATAACGATACCACATATTGGTCTCAAATGGGTGTGCGTGCTCAGTGTCCAGGTTTTTCCAGGCCCAGTCCTCAATAGGTGTTGTTGTCCATCGCTTGGTTAGGTTGAGGTAGGTTGGTCTGTTGTCTGGCGGCTTCCCAGTAAGGAGTCCTGTCTCATACAGAAAAAAGAAAACCCCTACCATGACAGTGCATATTGCTGCTACGAGTTTTACCCCTGGTGCCATAGCTGGGACGCGGGGATCAGTTGGTTTCTTCAGCGACCAAAAGTTTTGGTACCGGTCGACTTCCACCCCTACGCAGTGCCAACCAGGGGAATTACTCTTTTGCAGTGGCCCTGATGAATCCACGTGGCGCGTTCAGCTATCTTCACTGCAGTGGGTGTGGTGAGCAGGACAGTGTAGGGACCTTCCCACCTTGGATAGGACCAGTTTTTTCTTTTGATGACCTTTTTCAGGATCTGGTCGCCTGGCTTAATAGCTGAATCCTGTGAAGACAAATCACCATCTGGCAGATTATTTGCATTTACAACTTCTTTCTCTTTCAACATTCTACACATCCAATCTGCTAAAGAGTAAGTGTCTTCTGGCTTTTCTATCACATCTGTGAAGATGGGGAGTACAAAGGGTCTCCCATAGATGATCTCAAATGGGGTTAACCCGTCTCCAGTAGGAGTTATTCTCATATATGTCTTTACTAAGTCTAAACAATCTGGCCATGGTCTCCCTGTTTGTTCCATAGTCTTTTTCAATCTTAGTTTGATCGTGCCATTTGTCCGTTCTACCAACCCAGCACTCTGGGGGTGATATGAACAATGGTTCTTTAAAGTGATTCCCAAATGTGTAGCCATCTGTTTTATGATGTCGTTCACAAAATGTGCTCCATTATCACCTCTGGGATCCCATGCTCTGGCAAAATTTATTTACATATAGTTTTAGCTACTGTTACTGCATCGGCATGTTTACTTGGTACGATCTCTACCCATTTAGAAAAGGGGCAGATCAGTACAAGGCAGTACTTATAGTTGTTGCATTTGTTTAGTTCAATAAAGTCCATGTGTAGGAACTGAAATGGATGCTTTGCCTGTGGGAAATGCCCTCTTTTAGGTCGCACATTCCCCTGTACATTATGTTTACAACATATCAAACAAGCTCTACAAACATTTTTTGAATAAGTATTAAATCCATGAGCATAGAAATGTTGTTCCACCACCTTCACCATCCCTCCTGTTGAGGCATGGCAGGGCCCATGGCTCAAAACTGCGGCAGTGTGGAACAAGCCTTTTGGAAGACATGGTTTATTTTGTATTCTGTAGATGACATCTACTTTAACTGCTCCATGTTTTACCCATAAAGTTTGCTCTGGTGTGGGTGCATTCTGCTGCATGTCTGTAAGAACTTGTAAATCAAATGGTGTCGCTGTTTCTGTGTCCTGCACTGTGAGCACTAAAATCCCACGCTTTCCTTTAGCTGCCTCTTTAGCAATTTTGTCAGCGAAAGCATTTCCTCTAGAAATTGGGTCTTTACCCTTCGTATGTGCTGCACATTTACAAACTGCTAAGGTCTTTCGTAGCAGTACAGCTTCTAAAAGTGCTGTTAACAATGTTGCATGTTCTACTGATTTCCCTGTAGAGGTGGTCATACCTCTCCTTGCCCACTGGGCTGCAAAGAAATGGAGTGTTGAAAAAGCATATTGGCTATCTGTGAAACTGTTAAGTCTTTATCTTGGCCTTCTTTACAGGCCTGGGTGAGGGCAACTATCTCAGCTGCCTGGGCAGAGAAGTGTGATGGTAGTTTGCCTGCTTTCACTATAGTGTCTTGTGTCACTATAGCAAATCCTGTCTGTGTTTGTCCAGTAGGGGTCTTAGAGCATGACCCATCTACAAACCAAACCTCTCCCTTATCAAGAGCTACATCAGTTAAGTCTGGTCTTGGTTTACACTGCTTTTCAGTGTTTTCAGCACAACTGTGCTGTTCTCCATCCTCGGGGGATGGAATGAGTGTGGAGGGGTTAAGTGTTGTGCATCTCTGAACAGTGATGTGTGGTTGAGACATAAGTGTAGATATTACAGATAGGTGTCGTGCAGGTGACAAGAATGTCATTTTGGTCTGAGTCAATAACATGTCCACTGCATGAGGGACCAACAACCGTAATGGATGGAATAAGACCACTTCTGCTGAGGCCTGCACTGCTAAGGCTGCAGCACACACAGTTCTGACGCATGTAGGTAGTGCACACGCTACAGGGTCAAGTCTTTTTGAGTAGTATGCTACTGGTTTAAATCTGCCTCCCACCTTCTGTGCTAACATAGAAGTCATAAATGATCCCTTACAATCTACTGTCTGCACAAACTCTTTCTTATAGTCTGGTAAGCCTAAAACTGTTGCCCCTACAAGGGCCTGTTTTAGTGAGGTAAAGGTTTCCTCTCCCTCTGGGGTCCACAAGATTTCCTGTTTCATTGTCATGGGTGTCTGATAGATGAGATCTAGCAATGGCTGTGTGAGTTGAGCATAATTCGGAATCCACAACCTGCAATAATTACATAATCCTAAAAATTGCATCATCTGTTGTTTTGTCTGTGGTTTTGGAGCATCTAGGAAGGATTTCTTCCTGTCTGCTGTTAGTAGCCTTCCTTCAGGTACTAAGTCATGTCCTAAAAACGTAACTCGTTGTTTTGCCCATTGTAACTTTGACAAGGAGGCCTTGTTCCCTGTTCTGTGAAGGTGTTTAAATAGAGCTACTGCAGTTTGCTTGTTGTTTTGTTCTGTGTCTGATGCTATAAGAATGTCATCTACATATACCAAAACCTGACTGTGTTCTGGTATGTCAAAGTCTGCTAAACAGTTATTTATTTCTTGTGAAAAGATTGTGGGGCTATCACAAAATCCTTGTGGTAGCCTGGTATAAGTGTATTTTTTCATCTGATAGGTGAAACCAAACCATCCCTGTGATTCTTTGGCTATTGGGATGGAAAAGAATGCATTACTAAGATCAACTACCGTAAACCATTGTTTATCTGGTTTTAACTGGTTCAACAATGTGTGTGGATCAGGAACAAAGGTTGCTCGGCTGTCAACAGCCTGATTTACTGCGCTCAGGTCCTGCACCATTCTCCACATTCCTAATTCAGCTTTTTTCACTGGAAAGATGGGGGTGTTGCATTGACAATCTGGTGCTTCAACAATGATGCCTGCTCTTATCATATCACTGATCACAGGTTTTATACCTTCTTCAGCATCTGATTTTAATGGGTATTGTCTTACTCTGGGCCTATAGCCTGTTTTAGGTTTAATGACTATGGGTGTTGCCAAGGTCTGTCTGGGAACCGCCCTCCTGGCCTACCCCTAAATCTTCCTCTACCCCGACCCCTCCCATACGGGGTCCCCTGGAAGAAGACTTGTGTGTCATCTCCCTCATCTATCCCAAATAACCCAAAAGTAGTTGCTGTGGCTGTTTTTTTCTTTTTCTTTTTAATAACTTCTTGCGCATGATGGGTATAGTTCATAGTTTGTTGAACACCGTCAGTACGATGGTTCACATTGTGTTTTCTTATGAAGTCTGACAACTGAGGCAAGAAATCAGCCATCAGAGCCTGCTTCAGCTGTTGTTGATAGGGAGAATCTTGAGCCTGATTTTCTTGCAGCCCACTGTGATCTTTGAATGTGTCCTCTAATCTAGCTCTGAACTCAAACACATCTTATCTTTCTGTCTACATTGTGAAATCTTCACATAATCAGGTATTCTCTTCCATGTTTCTTTCACTGCATCGTGCACCAACTGCAATTGTGCTTGCAGAGCTTGATCCCCTGCGGACAATATCTGTCCCTGACCGTTTCTTCCTGTATAACCTGCTCTTTCCCTTCCAAGATTTCTTGAGAGTCTGTTCAATCTCCCATCCATTTAGACCAAACATTGTCAACTAATCGCTTGTCTTGCTCAACCCATCCTTCTGGGTCTACCTTTGGATCCCCCAGTGTCTTGCAGGCTTCAGTCTTCTTGTGCCTGTCTCTGCTGCTCATAAATCTGTCTGACCCCTGTGCTTGGGCCTGCAGTTTCCTTATCAGGTTCCACAAGAGCAGCCGCCTGCAGTGCAGCTTCTCCCTGCTTCTCCCTGCTTCTTCTTTTGTTCTTTCAGAATGTCTCTTTTCCTCCTTTCTGCCTGCTCTCTCCACTTCGTAGCTTCTAATAACTGCAATTGCTTTTTTGGTTTGTCTTTATCGGAGGCACTAGCAACCTCAATTTTTAATTTATTTACCAAATTGTTACAGAATGACTCGGTCAATTTGCCATCAAAGTCATGGATCTTTTTCCACAACTTCAAATATTGAGTACTGCCAGGCGAGAAGTTTTCCATGAATTTCTCATCGCCTTCCAAGGCAGGTTTACTGTTATTTTTCCCCATTATTAAACTATGGCCTTAAATCACCACACTGTGTACTTCAACAGACCACTGGATTTGTTATCACCGTTAGGTTTCCTCCAGTGCTGCTGCTTCCACGTCAATTGGTGACATCCACACTCACAATCACACTCTTTCACACAACAACCGGTAATACTTCTACTAAAAATTAATGGCTTCTTAGTCCCACTCGACTATTTATTTATAGTGGCTTTCAAAGGGTCCCACTCGACCAATTAGTGATTTCTAAACATACACTAATTCATGAATTTATAGTGGCTTTAAACTCCGGTCCCACTCGACCTGTAATCTATTTATAGTGGCTTTTAATCTATAGGTCCCACTCGACCTGTAATCTATTTGTAGTGGCTTTTAATCTATAGGTCCCACTCGACCTCCTATGCGCATTACTCACTTATTGTTGCTGTATTGTCCATCTCCTGGAACTCGTCATCGACGCCGATGGAGGGGAAGATCAGGAGCTATTTCACCGACCCAGTGACGAATTTACGCCCTAGGATTTTCTGACGGACGTCCTAAACGTCCGGCTGTCGACAGACTTCCGGTGTTCCGTCACCCTCCTCCATTGGCGTCGACTGTTGAGCTCCGGCTCGAAGGACCAGGTTCTGTTTTATGTCTGTGTGCAGAATGCAGCATTAGCAGAGTATAACATGTTCCTGTTGCTGACAGGATTAAACATCAAAAACAAATATCCTTCATAATGACAAGAAGTAAGAAACAATAATCAAACAAAAATGTAATAAGAGAATTAGATAATTATCACTGAGTAAATCATTTTTACTCTAACAGCATAAACTACAACTTTTTCACTTCACATCCAGTTTTGGTGGATCTTTCTTGCATGTTACTGCTCACCTCTATTTCTCCTTTTATGTTATACACATGTCATGTGGTATAAAAACATGTTTACAAAGTTATATGCAACAAAATAGTCAACAGTCCTAAGGAAAGTTGTTTTTGACACAGTCTTTCCACAGAAGACCAGCACTGTGATCTCTACCATCACTGTGAAACAGGTCAAATTACAAGCAAAGCATATCCAAGTAAACATGTCAACGGTTTGTGTGTATTTACGTGTTGAACATGTTGTCATTGTTCGACATCAGTGACACAGGAAATGAAACAAGAGTTCACACAGTCTGCTAATTCTTCTCCTTTTGGTTCTTCAGATGGTGATAACAGATATCCATTGTACTTTCTGTATGTTTTCAGATGTTACACTCACTAATTCAATTCAATTCAATTTTATTTGTACTGCCCCATATCAAAACAGAAGTCATCTCAAGACACTTTACAGTATATAATTGAATCAAAAAATATATAGAAAACCAAACATTCCCATTTGAGAAGGTATTTAAAGGATAAAGGGCAGATTGGATATAATTTACCATAACCCCTGAGTCCAGAGTAGGCTTTTTGGGTAAAGGTTTGACTACAGCAGCCTTAAAAGCCTGTGGTATATAGCTTATTAGTAAAGACAGATTAATCTGATCTAATATAGACGTGCTGATCATCTTTGAGCAGTCTAATCGGGATGGGGTCCAAGAGACATTTTGATGGTTAAGATACATTCATTTTAATTTTCAATCAAGAATGATCAATGAGGAAGAAGCAGTCTGAGTATGAGTGAGGTCTGACAGATGAATCAAGAGCTGTTGTACAAGTATAAGTAAATCCATGCCATTTGCAGGAAGGATCAATTCCAGGATCAATTCTATCTCTAATAGTTATGAGTTATTTTATTTAATTTAAGAAATTCATAAAGTCATGCTGGTGAGAGTTATTATGCACTAGGCTCAACAGAGCTATGACTTTTTGTCAGCCTGGCTACACTAACATGATGGTTTACATTTGTTCTAGTCATTGTTTACAAATGTAAAGTGAAAGGTTTGTATCACACACACACACAAAATGCACGAGCACTCAAACACACTTAACTGTGACTCAGTGTGTTGTGCTGCATGTGTGTCTCCAGGACCTGAAGTCAGTGTGAACAGAAACATAACAAAGACTGATGAAACTGAAGAAATGAGAAAGGTGAATATCAAACTCTGGATCACACAAACTGAAAAACAGACTGTGGTCATACAACCTCCTCTGTGTACCTGTGATGTTTCATTCATTTAAACAATTCTTTCTCTTTAGATTCATGTTAATTCTGAAGCTTTATCTGGTTCAGAGTTGGGTTTGTATGAGCAGCGGAGCACCGATCATAAGAATGATAAAGAACCTGAATATGACCATGGTGTGTACCAAAGCCTCAGAGCAACAGAAGACATCTACTCCAAAGTAATATTATAACCTTTTCTGATACTGAAAAACCTGATACGGAAGCCCCCCACCCCACACACACACACACACACACACACACACACATAAACATATACACCACCGCTGTTCATCATAACACATCTCTGTTCGGGATCTTTAGCATCTTTAAGGCGTCATTGTGGTTTTATCACTATAGGTGGGTGACACCATGACATCATGGTCTGTTTGCTGTTTGCATTTTTCTTATTCTCTGTCCCATCAACTGTCTAGAAAAGAAAAAAAAGATCAAAATATAATCTAGTGTAAATAAATATACATGTCCATTGTTATCCCATTGAATCATTCATTTTACTTTTTGCCCGCAAATTATCAGGATCTGCTTTAGAATCAAGATGTTTGCTCGACTTATCTTTCACATCAGGCAGTTTAACAGAGTTTGACACGACATCTGATCGACAACCTGAGCTGTACCGTAGTTATTTTCAGAACATCTCTGATCTTGACCACTTCCTGTAAAACACATGGGCTGATACATCAAACAGAGATCATACCTCTAGTTGATGTGTCATAAGGAGCTCTCTGCTGCTGCTGTTTAACTGTTAAATTAAATGATATATTAGACATTTGATCAGTGTATCATTGTAATGAATTAACATTAACTAGTATCCTGCAGTTTAAATTCAGTGAATGTGAACACAATGCCTGAGCCAAAGCTGCTGCTGCAGCTGCTCCTGCCAACATCTGTAACCAGACAAAACCAAGCTGCTAAATACACCCCAGCTGAGTGGTTTTCAAACTATCACAGTATCCTCCAACTGGCCTGACAATGACATGACTTCTGGGAGAAAGACTGGGCGCCACAGAGACTGTGGTGATGTACGCCATCACCACAGATAATCTGAGCTGCAGGACAAAAAGACTGGGACCAGACTGTCTGCTTAAACTGCTTAATTTAAATTATAGATTTAAATTTACTTTTGAGGAGAAAATATGAAATAAACACATTAAGCTGGTGTAATAATAATAATAATGAACAATTACCTGCAGTCTTTACAACAATAGTTCAGTTGTGTGCTCACAGTAATTTTCTCTGGATCAAGTGTCTCATACTGAGTTCAGTGTAACAGTAAAGCAGCTCCAGCAGAGGGCTCAGTGGGACTGTGTTTTACAGGAAGTGGACCTGATCAGGAGCGTCCAGGACCTTCTGAAGAGAACTACAGCTCAGATTGTCACTCAGATCAAGTGAGTGTCTCTTTACAGAAACGTACATTTCCTGACATGTACGTCATTCATAAAATGTCATTTAGACGTCTGAATTGACCAGGCTGTAATAAAGTATCTATCTATCTTTGATGTGTGTGTCAGGTTGAACAGAGAGGCCAAGCACATGTTAGAGTTGGACTGGTCTGATAAGTACCAGGCCTACAGCTTTGATGACCACTGTGGGAGACACAGTAACAGGAGTCCAGACACAAAGCACCACCCAGGCTCAGCTGCCATGCAGGACCAGTGAGTTTGAGCTATGAGTCTGTGAATCTGCAATTACACAATAATACAGTTACACTCTGTGTCTTCTGGTTTGATGCAGAGTGTGTAACCGCTCGTCGTGGATGAAGTTCAGCCAGGACAACCTGAACAAGGCCCTGCAGGAGGAACAGGCCACCAACAGTCTCAGGTCAGAGTGCTGCAGAGTAATGATGATGAAGATCAGTGTGATGGGAGCTCAAAGCGTCACTGTGGTAAATGATTTCAAGTTTTCAGTGAACTTAATTAAGCTGTTTGTGTGTCAGACTGCTGGTGGAGCAGGTGCTGCAGGACACCACTGAGGATCTGAGAGTCCAGTGCTCCAAGGTGGACCAAGCCTTCAGCCAGCGCTGTGTGGAGCTGGTACAGGCCAAGACTCAGCTGGAGATGAAGCTTACAAAGGTGCACAGAGAGACAGACAGTCAGACAGACAGTCAGACAGGGTGATCTATTGATTGGTTAGTAATTGTGTGACCATGTGTGTACAGATCTTGGAGCAGATCGGGGTCCAGGAGAGGAATATTCTGGTTCTACCGAAGGCCATCAACAACAAAGAGACTCCACTGAGAGTAGCTCAGTCCAGACTTTACCTTCGCTCTCTCAGACCCAACATGGAGCTCTGCAGGGATGAACCCCAGCTCAGGTACACACAACATCTGACGTCTCTGAACCAGCAGCTGAGCGAACCCAGAAGCTCCCTGTCCCACCTGGAGGAGTCACGCATGGCTCTAGAGAAAGACATTAACTGTAAAACTCACTCACTGTTCATTGATAGAGACAAGTGCATGACTCACCGTAAATGATACCCAACAGTCTCCACACTGTCAGGATACTGAAAAGAACAAATGTGTGTTTGTGTGGGGTCAGCTGTGGTTTT
The DNA here is from genome assembly GCF_900324465.2 of Anabas testudineus. Classification (NCBI taxonomy): domain Eukaryota; kingdom Metazoa; phylum Chordata; class Actinopteri; order Anabantiformes; family Anabantidae; genus Anabas; species Anabas testudineus. The sequence continues at coordinate 19,588,170 of NC_046610.1, forward strand.
GTATTTGTACTGTGTTATACAATCAGAGAGTTACTGAGAAATCAAGAAAGCATAAACCTAAGTTGTACAGGACATGCAGTATTTACTTGTATTTCACTTCTTCAGATGACTAAAAACTAACAGTCAGTGTCAGAGCTTTAATGTTTACTGAGCTTCCTTGAATAAATGCAGAATTGAATGCATCTGTAAATGAGGCTGAAGATGAGTTTGAATGAAAATCCACTATATTGCCAAAAGTATTCGCTCACCTGCCGTGACTCACATATGAACTTCACTAAGTTACTTTATGAGGCATACAAATGGGTTATCTGGCACTACAAGTAGTAACTGTGTCATTGAGATGAACATTATATCAATAACTTACTAATTTATAATCTAGTTACCATTACACTGATGTACTATTTACCTCACAGTGTGAAGGTTAGGTTGTAGCGCCCCTTGGTGGCAGAAATGTGAACACTTGATGACTGAACTACTTTGACAATATACCAACTAAAAACTAACATCATCTTTCACGTCCTGTAGTGATAAACATTATATTTATTAACTATAGTCTAAGTGGATTCAAATGAAAGTGAGTTTGTTGTCTTTGTACCACCTCAGTCAGTTTAACTGATATGAAAATGAATTACTGTCAGAAATCAGGGAGTTTGTCAGAATAGATGCTTAAGTAAAAAAAACTGATCAAAGTGCAAAGTGAGACAGTTCAGGATTTGCATGGCACACTGACACAAGTTGTGGGTGGAACATTTCTATGTTAGTGTAACTTATTTTGTAGTTTCTCTTTGCTCACAAAAGATGAAGATGTGGTGCCTTCAAATTCTGCTGTTCATCCTCTTCAGTAAGTTCTTTGAATTTGTTTACAAATTTAGAATTTAATTTTTTAACCCTAACCCTTAATTTATTAATAGCATTCATTTGTATCTATGCAAACACAAGCATTGTGTATAATAATACCACCTTGATATTGGTTTTGGTATGTGTCTCCCTCTCTCTCTTTTTTTCAAGTTAACATTTTTTTCTTCTTGTAGTGACCGGAGCAGCAGAGATTATCCATGTGTTTGGATATGAAGGAAAAGAAGCTAAAGTTTCCTGCACTTATAACAAGAGATACAAGCCTGATGAGAAGTACTTGTGCAGAAATGACTGTGGCAGGGATGATGATGTTCTGATCAGAACACCACAAACAGATACTCAACACAAACAAACGAGTTTTCACAGCCACCATCTCTAATCTTAATCAAAACGATGCTGGAAAATACTGGTGTGGGGTGCTCTGTTAATTCAGAGCTGAGTTTGTATGAGCAGCTGAGCACCACTCACAACGATGATTAAGCAATTGAATATGACCGTACAGGGAGTGCAGAATTATTAGGCAAGTTGTATTTTTGAGGATTAATTTTATTATTGAACAACAACCATGTTCTCAATGAACCCAAAAAAATAATTAATATTAACCCAAAGCTGAATATTTTTGGAAGTAGTTTTTAGTTAAATAGTGAGTTATTTTAGGAGGATATCTGTGTGTGCAGGTGACTATTATTGTGCATAATTATTAGGCAACTTAACAAAAAACAAATATATACCCATTTCAATTATTTATTTTCACCAGTGAAACCAATATAACATCTCAACATTCACAAATATACATTTATGACATTCAAAAACAAAACAAAAACAAATCAGTGACCAATATAGCCACCTTTCTTTGCAAGGACACTCAAAAGCCTGCCATCCATGGATTCTGTCGTTGTTTTGATCTGTTCACCATCAACATTGCGTGCAGCAGCAACCACAGCCTCCCAGACACTGTTCAGAGAGGTGTACTGTTTTCCCTCCTTGTAAATCTCACATTTGATGATGGACCACAGGTTCTCTATGGGGTTCAGATCAGGTGAACAAGGAGGCCATGTCATTAGTTTTTCTTCTTTTAGACCCTTTCTTGCCAGCCACGCTGTGGAGTACTTGGTGTGATGGAGCATTGTCCTGCATGAAAATCATGTTTTTCTTGAAGGATGCAGACTTCTTCCTGTACCACTGCTTGAAGAAGGTGTCTTCCAGAAACTGGCAGTAGGACTGGGAGTTGAGCTTGACTCCATCCTCAACCCGGAAAGTCACCACAAGCTCATCTTTGATGATACCAGTCCAAACCAGTACTCCACCTCCACCTTGCTGGCGTCTGAGCCGGACTGGAGCTCTCTGCCCTTTACCGATCCAGCCACGGGCCCATCCATCTGGCCCATCAAGACTCACTCTCGTTTCATCAGTCCATAAAACCTTAGAAAAATCAGTCTTGAGATATTTCTTGGCCCAGTCTTGACATTTCAGCTTGTGTGTCTTGTTCAGTGGTGGTCGTTTTTCCAGCCTTTCTTACCTTGGCCATGTCTCTGAGTATTGCACACCTTGTGCTTTTGGGCACTCCAGTGATGTTGCAGCTCTGAAATGTGGCAAAACTGGTGGCAAGTGGCATCTTGGCAGCTGCACGCTTGACTTTTCTCAGTTCATGGGCAGTTATTTTGCGCCTTGGTTTTTCCACACCCTGTTGACTATTTTGAATGAAACGCTTGATTGTTCGATGATCAGGCTTCAGAAGCTTGGCAATTTTAACAACTTCATTGTATGGCTCTGTAGCTTTTTTTGTCTGTATGAAACACAGCTCTGCATTTTTTCTTGTTCCTAAAATTTGGCACCAGCACACCTTCCTCGGGCATCCTCTCACTGTCCAAGATCTTTTTAAACAGACTAATCAGAAACTCTTCTCCCACCTCTCCAAGACATTTCCATACCTCCACATGTATGTCGTCAGGACAAACTGCCTTTCCACTCTTCATCTTCTTCAGTGCCCTCCTCACTTCACTCTTACTAATCTTTGCTGCTTCCTTCTCCACAACAGTCATCTCTTCTACTCTTGGTTCTCTTTCATTTTCCTCATTTATTAATTCTGGAAAGTACTACTTCCATCTTTCAATCACCACTTATCATGGCACCTCTCAATACATTTTAATTCCTATCTTTAAACACCTTAATCTGCTGCAAATCCTTCCATCTCTATCTCTTTGCCTCACCAACCTGTACGAATCCACTTCTCCCTCTTTACTGTCCAACCTAGTAAACAAGTCCTCATGTCATTTTTTTGGCCTTCACCACCTCTACCTTCACCTTACGCTGCATCTCCCTGTACTTCTGTCTACTCTTCAGTCCTCTCAGTGTCCCACTTTTTCTTAGTTCACCTCTTTCTCTTTATACACACACCACAACTTCCTCATTCCACCACTAAATCTCCTTCTCCTCTTTACACTTGATGACACATTAAGTACCCTCCATATACAGTATTTGCACTGTTTTAGATTCTGTATCAGTGTAGCTCCACAATAAAAGATGTGCATACTTGAGGTATAATATGATCACTTTAGTCGGTATATAGATGGATTTCTTACACCACAAAGGTTCGACTTTCTGGCATCCAGAGAAATATAGGCCTGAATGTTTTCTCTGCTAAACTGGAAGTCAGAGGTGAGAGGTCTCTGCCTGCTCTCGTCTGTTTTCTGGGCGAGGTACAGTTAATTTCGAACAGACCTTGCATCTAAGTTGTTGAACCCTTCTGACAAACTTGACAAGCTGGTCAAGAAGAAAATGGGATGGCCTTAAAGACACAGAAGCTTAAACAAGCCTTTAAGACTTAATGTAATTAATGTAGTTACCATTACACTCATGTACTATTTACCTTCTCAGAGTGTAAAGGCATCAGGTTGGAGCGCCCCTTGGTGGCAGAAAGGTGAACACTTGATGACTGAAATACTTTGACAATAGTCAAAACTTAATGGAGCTGATCATCTTTCACATCCTGCAGTGATAAATATTATATTTATTAACTATAGTCTAAGTGGATTCAAATGAAGGTGAGTTTGTTTTCTTTGTACCACCTCAGTCAGTTTAACTGATCTGTGATGACTGTTATAATTTCACATAATGTTCACAAATAGAGATCAGAAATCAGGAAGTGAGTTTGTCAGAAGAGATGCATCATTAAAAAAAGCTCTAGTGATCAAAGTGCACTAGTGAGACAGTTCAGCATTTACCTGGCACACTGACAAGTTGTAGGTGGAACATTTCTATGTTAGTATAACTTATTTTGTAGTTTCTCTTTGCTCACAAAAGATGAAGATGTGGTGCCTTCAAATTCTGCTGTTCATCCTCTTCAGTAAGTTCTTTGAATTTATTTACAAATTATTTGAAATATAATATTTATTGTATTTATTTGTATATATGCAAAGACAAGCATTGTATAGAATAATAGCACCTTGATATTGGTTTTGGTATGTGTCTCCCTCTCTCTTTCTTTTTTTAAATTAAATGTTTTTTTATGTTGTAGTGACCGGTGCAGCAGAGATTATCCATGTATTTGGATATGAAGGAAAAGAAGCTAAAGTTTCCTGCTCTTATGACAAGGGATACAAGTCTAATGAGAAGTACTTGTGCAGAAACAACTGCGGCAGGGATGATGTCCTGATCACAACAAAAAATGCTAATAAAAAGGAATTCTCCATCAGTGATGACAAAAACATTAAAGTTTTCACAGCCATCATCTTTAATCTCAATCAAAATCATGCTGGGAAATACTGGTGCGGGGTGATGATCAGTGGAAGATTGGATTACTACCCTGCTGAAGTCAAAGTGGAGGTGGTTTCAGGTAAATTGAGCTGATTGTCATCACATTTTGATGTTAATATGACTTTTCATATCATTCTTATGTCTTATAATGATATTTACAGTGAGGTCAGTCTGAATATAGTCAGAGGTAAATAAACTCCATATCAAATTTCTATATTGTTGTTAAATAAAATGTCGTTATTTTGTAAATCAACACCACTGTGTTTGATTTGTACTGGTTGACGACAGAAGACATGGTCTGTTAAAAACTATTTACTCCCATTCCAAAAGGTCAGTAATACATTACAATAAAAACTTAAATATGTGATTTTGTCATTTTATTTAGGTGATAAAAACTTCTACGTCTTTTTTCTAAACATGAATACATTTAACAAGTTGGGACTGAGGCTGTTGCAGACAGGCCGCTCAAGTACAGACTCTCTGTGTATGTGGAGCCACTCTGTCGTAGCACTGTTGACTTTTTCATCATCTTAGCTGACAACAGTCTGATGGTCTTGTTCTTTGAACTGTTTCGAATGAGTTGATGTACAGCTTTATCTTGCACAAGTAGAGTTTCAGGTTGGCTGTATGTGACTGTATTCAACATCATAGCATGATGGTCCTTTATACAACAGTAAATGAGATGTTAACGCAGGTTCGAGCACATTAGATAGTGGAATCTGCCCGTTGATCTTTAGAATTTAAAAGAGCTACAATTTTTTGTAAAGTTGCATTTACATTTATTCTCTTTAACTGATTCGACAAATCTCTCACAAAGGTTGGCAGAAATTAAAAAGCTTCATTACGAATTAGAAAGTTTTAAAATCAACCCAAATGTTGTTGCTTGAATATTTTATAAACCTCTCTAAGCTGAATAATGAGGTCTGTCCTCAAATGTTTTGTATTTAGTACTGATGTATAATATTAAAATACACTAATTAATATTTATACTTTTCTCTGACAAACAAGGGTTCAAGGTAAATGCCAAATCAGATATTAAGTTTGTATTGCATAATATAATTAAAGATAGTTAAAACTGATCCACACTATCACTTAAAAGCTGATTATATATAAATGCACTAGTAACAATAATCCACTGATACTGATGTCATTGTGCCTGCAGATACTGAACACTTTTTAAACTAATATATCTGTATTTCAAATAATTTCATAAATATTACTTTTACACAAGGATTAATACTAAATAACACTGTCTGTTTGTTACACTCTCTGACAGACACCTGCTGTGACAGTTCCAGCAAAGTCCAAAGTTATGAGGGAGGTTCAGTGTCCATCAGTTGTCCATATGAGTCTCAGGACCAGAACAACATGAAGTACATCTGCAGAGGAAACCAGCCGTCCTCATGTCTGCAGCAGGCACTAATCACCTCTAACAACAGACAAAACACACAGTTCAGTCTGACTGATGACAAGGAGTCAAGAAAATTCACAGTGACCATTACCAGTTTGACCCAAAAGGATTCTGGGTCGTACCTTTGTGGAGTGAAGAGAAACACAGGACTGGATGTTTTCTCTGCTGTTGATCTGGAGGTCAGAGGTGAGAGGTCACAGATCTACCTCATCACATACTGAGTTGGGTCACTGTTGTTTCACATCAATAGAAATGTACATAAAGTAAATGTAGGTTTTTGTTTGTTCATCACTAAACTTTGAAAGCTGATGTGTTATTAGGTCATTTGCTCAAGCTCTTCGTCTCACAGAGTGGTGCTGTGTGAAGTCAAACAACTGAGCGGCACTGTGGACGTCCACTAACTATGCAGTGTCCCTATCCACCACAACATGGACAAACAGAAGTCCTCTGTAAGGGAGACCACCACAGAAACTGTACAGACATGGTGACCAGTCAAAACAGCTCAGGACAGACTGACGTTCAGGTTCACTCTGCTAGATGATGTTTCTCCAGTTCTTTCTCAGTGACCATCACAGAGCTGAAAGCAGGGTGATGCTGGGAATACTGGTGTGGTTCAGACTCACAGTGGAC